>NC_057803.1:396069452-396302903 GCF_018294505.1 Triticum aestivum | reverse complement strand
CCGAAAGCCGACAAGGGAAAGGGCGTGAAGTCAGCCGAGGCGTAGCGGCTCACGGCGCTGCGGAAGGAGCGGGCGATCTTCACCCCCCAGCTCGGCGTGCAGGAGCTGAGGGAGTACTTCTACCTCTTTTGGGCGACGGAGACGCGTGCGCATCCGCGCACGAGGGTACTCCCAGCCGCTGCCTCGGAGTTGGCTCCAAACGGGTACCCGTTCTTCCCGCTATTCTTCTATTGCGGGCTCTGCCCACCCTTCTCTGAGTTCTTTTGTGACATTATGAACACATATGGCTTCCGCCTCCTTGACTTCACCCCCAACGTTGTCCTGACCATGGCAGTTTTCGCAAACTTGTGCGAAAACTTTGTCAGAGTCCGCCCTAGTGTTGCCCTTTTCCGCCACTTCTTCATACCTCGGGTAGAGAGAGGAGAGCCGCTTGCCGGAGGGATTGCCTGGGTCTCGAGAGTCGGCAAGAAAGAGGCGTACTTGGAGGGTGAGCTCTGCAGCAAGTGGGAGGAGTGGAGAGCGGAGTGGTGCTGGATCGTTGAGGAGAGTCCGCAGCCCTTCACCGCCGTGCGCCAAACTCCAATAGTGCGCGGCAATGACTGGAGCAACGTGGCCCCGGAAGACGAGAGGCTGAAGATCGCCATCACTAGGATTCTTCACCTTAGGCTTGCCGGGCTCACCGTAGGTGCTGTCAGGGCAGATTTCCTCCGCCGCCGCATTGCCCCCTGCAGGAGAGGGGGGGCCCGCTTGGGAATTCAAGAATTCGGTGGACATCATGAGGCTGCGGCCGGGCCTCAACTACAACTTCACCGTCTTGGAGCTGGACGCAATGCTCTTGGAGTTATTCAAACGCGACCCCCAGCACCCATTCACACTGCCGAGGGGCGTAGTTCCTTTGTGCAATAACTCTTCGCTTGACCGGATCCGCGCCATGATGCCGTTGTGCGACTCACATGGAATCGTCCCAATTTGGCAAGAGCTTGCAGATGACGTTGTGCGAGCATTCTTCGACACCTTGGAGGAAGTGCCGGTCCGCGCTGACGAGCAGAAGAGCCTCACCCGTGACACCACCGACGAGGAGTTGCAGCTCATCGCCATTAGGGTAGAAGAGGCTGCGGCCGCAGCTGCTGCGGGCGCGTTTGGGTTCACTGTGGAGGAGGCGGAGGCTGCGGAGGCGGCAAACCATGCCGAGCGCGCGGAGTTCATGGGCGAGGAGGAGCCTGCCGGTTCCGAAGCCGAGCCGAGCGAGGCCGGCGAGGAGGAGGCCGAGCCTTCAGAGAACTTGCCGCAGGCGGAGCCCCCAACCCCGCCAAGGAGGCGTCCTCGCAGGGCCGGGGACGCAGTGGGGCGGCAGCCGGTTCCATAGCCACCGAGCCGCGCAATGCGCTCTACCGCGGCAAGCAATGTTGCCGCGGGAGCGCCTCATGCAACAGCGGCAACTGGAGCAGGATCTTCCCGGGCCACCGCCACTGCCCCCGCCAAGCGGGCAAGGGATCCTACCCCTCCACCTCGCCGCACCGGAGGAGGGCCGGACTTCGATCTTTCCGCGCTTAGCTCTGACGAGGAGGAAGAAGAGTGAGTTTCTTTGGTGCTCTTGTAGTTCTTCAATCTTGCTGTTTATATCTTGTATCTGACTTTCTCCAATCTGGACTCCTTTCTTTTCAGGACGCTGGCCCAGAGAGCGGCGAAGAGGGCCAAGGCCGCGGTGATCGTCATCGAGGATGACCCCATCGTGTCAGCAGGAGGTGGGCCCGAGACCACCTTGACGGACCCGGCAATCACCCCTCAGAGCAGCCCCCAGCGCAGCCCCCAGCGTAAGTTCATAGTTTAGCCTTCTGCTGTCGGGCGCGCTTGAGTGCTTTTTCCTTTGTTGATATCTTGCTTGTTGACTTGTGCAGGAGCAGAGCAGCCTCATCAGGAGCGCCCGGAGGCTGGTCCCGAAGTGCCACCTTCTTCGACTGCGCCGCCAAGGGAGGAGTCCCCGGCAAGGGAGCGCTCTCCGGCAAGGGGGGACTCTCCGGCAAGGGACGGCACTGCTGATCCTGCGGCGATCGAGGCCGCAACTGAAGATCTTGGCGCAGGTAGTCCACTTGCCCAAAAACTTTCCCTTGGGTTCTGCTTCTTCCGTTTTTCCTTTCTTGGATTTTTGATTGATTTTCCTCCCTTCTTCGTTCTTCAGACCCATCTACGGCTGAGCCAATGGAGACAGAGGGCGCCAGCGAGGAAGGTGCCGGTGTTGATGAGACCGCCGGCGAGGAGGCCGCCGGGGCTGCTGCTGCGGAAGTCGGCGAGGGGTCGGGCGATTGCACTGACGACCCTGAGGCCGCAGGAGCGCCGGGCGCTGCGCCGACCGCCGAACCCTCTGCCGCTTCGGCGGAGCCGGGCTCCGAGGAGCCCTAGCCCGGCGCCTACTTGAAGGCCGGTGACAATATCTTCATCAAGCTACCCTGGGCGTCGAGCTCCAGGGCGCCGGTCGAGGGGGAGACTTTTGATGGGGAGGTGCTCGCCTCTGCTGGACTGTCATTGGTGACGCGCCCGGCAGCAGCACTGGCAAGCCTGAGGAGGAGCAGCTGCTGCGGAAGTTGTTGTCACTCTACCGCACCCGGCAAGCCAAGCTGGCTTCCCGGGAAGCGCTTGTCACGAAGGCGGGAGTTGACATGGAAAAGCGTGCGGAGGAGCTCTGGGGCCAAAATCAAGAAGCTCTCCGGTCCCTGGCGCAGGAGCGGGAGCGAGTCGATGAGGAGCGCACGGCCTTTCTTCTCGAGAAGGCCGAGGCTGAGGAGGAACAAAGGCTGGCTGCCGAGAAGCAGTCCGTGCGGGAAGGTGAACTAGTGCAGCGGAAGGCCAACCTCGACAGCTACGAGGAAGAGCTCGCCGAGCGTCAGCAAGCACTTGGCGGGGCGCTCAAGGAGGCAAAGGACGCCGCGGCAACTGCAGAGGCCGCCAAGAAAGAGCTAGAGGAGAAGGTGGCGCAGCTGGAGGCCGATATTGGGAAGAGCGGCGAGGAGCTTGCCGCGCTCAAGCATGAGCGTGAGAAGGATGCTGCCGCCCACGGTGAGCTGCAAGGCCTTCTCGCTGAGAGGGGCAAGGAGCTCAGCGCCGCCAAGGAATCCAAAGCAGACCTGGAGCTGAAGCTGGCCACGCTGACGCAGACGCTGGAGGCCGCCAAGGAGCGGGAGAAGACCTTGTCGGAGAAGGTCAAGGCTGATGCGGCGCTGCTGGAGAGCATTGCAATTACCCAGAACTCGTTCAGAGACACAGTGGAGCACTGGACCGAGGGTCTGGTGAACACTGCCGCAGTCATCAACGAGGAGCTGGCGCAGCTGGGGATGGAGGACTTTGGGTATCCTTCCGACGAGAGTCTTCAACCCAGCACCAAGCTCAGCCTATTCTTCAAGGGTGTGGCGACGGCACTCCAGCGGCTCCGGGAGAGGATCCCGAAGCAGCTGGCCGACGAGTCACGCAAAATCTGCGCCAGGGTTCTCCAGAAGGTGCTGATGAAGGTAGCCTTCCGCAATCCAGGCCTCAGCTTCACCAACGTCCTCAGGTCCTTGCCGCCTGACGCCGATCTGGATGCACTCAAGGCCCTTGTCGCACCCATTGTGGACAAGGTGAGCGAGATCAAGAGAGTCGAGGGCGGACGCGTAGATTAGGCCGCCCATTCCTTCTTTTCCCTTGTCGTTGCTGATCATGTTATGAAAACAGTCTGTTAGAGCTGCGACAAGTTATCTTTGTAATATAACTTTATTTCTGTCTATCAATTGCTATGTTATTTCCTTTACTAGATTCCTTCCTTTGTATGTTATTACCCTACGCTTCTAGGGAACTTGTCGGCGCAGGCGCCCGAGCCGCGAGCGCTGAGTGCGGAACTTCAGCAGCCTGCTGGCGGCGCTGCTTCTGACAAGAAACCTTGTCGCGACTAGATGCAGCACGCTTAAGCTGTTGAGCGGACTCGAAACAAAGTAAGGGCGCAACTAGCCATGAGTTGGTTCCTCCGCGCACAGGTTTTCCATACAAAGCAGGGTCATTCGAGGAAGATAACTCAAAATTTTTTAAAAAGTGATTGCTCAAACACTGACAACTTAGCTTTTCTGTCATTTGCTTCCCGGTAAGGCAAGTCTTTGCTTGAACGACGCCTGGCCCATACCACGATCTTCTCCTTCCCCCCCCCCCCGGCAAACTTGTGTGCGAGAGAACCTTCTTTTCCTTTAAAAGAAAAAGAAAGAAGAGAAAATAATAATATGGAGCTCTTCGGCTCATTACTGCTTACCGGATGTAGGTGCTGCACAAAATGTCAGATAATCGCATGCAAGAAAGGAACTAACACATGAAATGGACAAGCTATGCGGAGCACATGGAGTTTTACTTATGCACGGGATCTGCACCCGGCTTTGTACAAAGGATTACATGCAACAGCGGCAAGACTTGTACAAAAGGTGGTTGCCGGAATGGGTTCCGGCAACCGCACCTTATGGGAAAAACTTACGAAGATGTTCTATGTTCCAGGAGTTGCTCACCAGAGTGCCATCTTTGGTCTCAAGGTGGACAGCGCCAGGCCTTGTGACTCGTCTCACCCGATAAAGGCCTTCCCACTTCGGCGTCAACTTGTTGGAATTCTTGGCGGACTGAACGCGCCGAAGAACAAGGTCGCCTTCCTCGAAGCTTCTGGCTTTAACTTTGCGGCTATGATAGCGGCGCAAAGCTTGCTGGTATCGAGCAGCTCGCACAGCAGCCTGAAGACGATCTTCCTCAAGGAGCAGTGCGTCGTCTTGCCGCAGCTGTTCTTGCTCAAGCTCATCATAAGCGAGGACTCGAGGTGATCCGTATACGAGTTCCGTGGGGAGAACTGCCTCCGCTCCATAGACTAGAGTGAAAGGTGTCTGGCCAGTGCCTTGATTTGGCGTCGTTCTGATCGACCAAAGAACCACCGGCAGCTCCTCGATCCAGTTCCTTCCGCACCTGTGCAGCCTGTCGAAAGTTCTGGTCTTGAGCCCGCGCAGCACTTCAGCATTTGCCCTCTCTGCTTGACCGTTACTTCTTGGATGAGCAACAGAAGCGAAGCAGACCTTGGCGCCAAGGTCTTGGACGTACTGCATGAAGGTGCGGCTCGTGAATTGCGTGCCGTTGTCGGTGATGATCCTGTTAGGGACCCCGTAACAGCAAACAATTGACCTGAAGAACTTGACTGCTGACTGTGCTGTCACCTTCCTCACTGGCTGCACTTCCGGCCACTTTGTGAACTTGTCGATTGCGACGTACAAGTACTCAAAGCCCCCGACAGCTCGGGGGAAAGGGCCAAGGATATCGAGCCCCCAGACCGAAAATGGCCAGGATAAAGGGATTGTCTGGAGAGCTTGAGCTGGCTGGTGTATCTGTTTGGAGTGGAACTGGCACACTTCACAATTGGTTACTTGTGCAGTTGCATCCTGGAGGGCTGTCGGCCAAAAGAAACCTTGCCGGAAAGCTTTGCCGGCAAGTGCTCTTGCGCCAATGTGGTGGCCACATATGCCTCCATGTATCTCCAACAACAGCTTTTGTCCATCTTCCCGGCGAATACACTTCAATTTCACGCTGTTGAGTCTTCTTCTGTAAAGTAAGCTATCGACAAACTGGTACATACTTGACTGCCGGGCTACTCTTTCCGCTTCTTCTTGTTCTTCGGGAAGTTCTCCTGTCTGAAGGAAGTGGACAATCTGCTGTGCCCATGCTGGAGCTTGTGGCTCGACAACAAGGACTAAAGGCACATCTTCTGCTGTGGGAACATCCGCTTCCACGGCAAGGACTTGTGGTCCTGCCGGAGCTTGATGTTCCCCGGCAAACTTGTCGGGAGCGTCTGCTTCAACGGAACAAACCATAAGGCTTGCTGGAGCAGACTGCCCCTCAGCATCCTTGGTGTTGATCTTGGGGACTTTCTTGGCGGCGGCTTCGGGGAGCTCTGCCGGAAAGTAGTTGCCGGAAACCAACTTCCTCTTCTTGCTTTGTCTAGTTGAGGGCGTTACGAATGGTTGAGTCAACTTAAGCACAAAGATCCCTGGTTCCACAGGTAACTTTAGTGCGGCGCACTTTGACAGGCTATCAGCAATATCATTCTGAGCTCTTGGGATATGCTCCATTTGTAGGCCGTCAAAGTGCTCTTCTAGCTTCCTTACTTCATCAACATACGCTTCCATCAACGGACTCTGGTAGTTCTTGTTCACTTGTCGGACGACAAGCTGTGAGTCACCCCTGACAATGACCTTCTTGATCCCAAGGTCTGCTGCGATTCTGAGACCGGCAAGCAATCCTTCATACTCTGCAGTATTGTTGGTTGCTTGCTCTTTGGGAAAGTGCATCTGGACTACGTACTTGAGGTGCTCTCCGGTGGGTGCGACAAGCAGCACACCTGCACCGGCGCCTTGCAGCGAGAAGGCACCATCAAAGTACATCAGCCACTCTTTGCTTGCCTCTTTGACGGGGATGCTCGTTTCTGGAATTTCTTCATCTGGGGTTGGTGTCCACTCTGCTATGAACTCTGCCAATTCTCTGCTTTGGATAGTTGAGGTGCTCTCAAACTTGAGGCCAAAGCTTGACAGTTCCAGCGCCCACTCGACAATCCTGCCCGTTGCTTCTGGATTTTGCAGTATCCTCTTCAGCGGAAAGCGAGTGACGACTGTGATCTCATGTGCTTGGAAGTAATGGCGCAGCTTTCTCGAGGCCATGAGGAGGCCGAAAAGCAACTTCTGCACACCAGGGTACCTTGATCTAGCCCCCTGCAGAAGAGAACTGACAAAGTAAACTGGGCGCTGCACCATTCTCCCTGGCATCTTATCATGTTCCTGCGCAAACCCATGTTTGTCGGGACCATAGCTTGTCGGCGAAGCCCCCTGCTTGTCGCTGGATGGATCTGCCGTGGTTGCTGGCTCATCATCCGCCTCCCTCTCCGCCACTAACGCAGCACTAACCACTTGATTGGTTGCCGCTATATACAGCAGCAACTTCTCTTGCGGCTTAGGTGCGACAAGCGTTGGAGTGGAGGACAGGTATCTCTTCAAGTCCTGCAGCGCAGCCTCCGCTTCCGGAGTCCATTTCATTGGACCTGCCTTTTTCAAAATTTTGAAAAATGGCAGGGCGCGCTCAGCAGATCTAGAGATAAACCTGCTGAGAGCAGCCACGCAACCGGCAAGCCTTCGTACATCCTTGACGCGCTTTGGTGCATCGATCTGCTCAATGGCTTTGATCTTGTCGGGATTGGCTTCAATTCCCCGCTGAGACACGAAGAACCCGAGAAGCTTGCCGGAAGGGACTCCAAACACGCACTTCTCGGGGTTAAGCTTGAGGTTGATCTTGCGCAGGTTTGCAAATGTTTTGTCTAAATCTTGAATCAGGGTCGCATTGTTTTTGCTCTTGACCACTATGTCATCCATGTAAGCTTCCACATTTCTGTGCATTTGCGGCTCAAAAGCATGATGGACTACCCTTGCAAATGTTGAACCAGCATTCTTCAAACCGAAAGGCATCCGTACGAAGCAGTACGTGCCACACGGGGTGATAAATGCGGTTTTCTCTTCATCTTCTTCTGCCATGAAGATCTGATGGTATCCTGAGTATGCATCAAGAAATGAAAGAAAATCACATCCGGCTGTGGAGTCAACAATCTGGTCAATACGCGGCAAGGGAAATGGGTCTTTGGGACAAGCTTTATTAACATCAGTGAAGTCAATACAAAGTCTCCATTTCCCGTTAGCTTTGCGCACAACAACAGGATTGGCCAACCATGTGGGATGGAGTACTCCTCTGACAAGGCCTGCTGCTTCCAACTTCTTGATTTCTTCTGCGATGAATTCTTGGCGTTCTACTCCCTGCTTCTTGACTCTCTGCTTGACGGGCCGCGCATGAGGACAGACGGCAAGGTGGTGCTCAATTACTTTCCTGGGAACACCGGGGATATCAGACGGTTGCCACGCAAACACGTCGACATTCGCCCGCAGGAAAGCAACGAGCGCGCTTTCCTATTTGGGGTCAAGAGTGGCGCTGATGGTAAATGTACCACCAGTGCCATCCTCCTTGGCGGACACCTTCTTGGTCTCAGGTGGAGCCGCCATTGCCTTCTTACACTTGTCGGTGGAGCTCGATGGTGCGTGCTCGACGGTAGCGCAGCACTCCGAAGAGGTGCGCTTGCCGGAGTAGGCATCAGAGCTCTTGCCGGACTTGGTCTTCTTCTTCCCCCCGGGAGCTTCAGCGGCCAGTGTCCTGCGTTCTGCTACGGCTGCTGCTTCCCGGTAGATCTTGTCGGCACAGATAAGAGCATCCTTCTTGTCGCCAAGGACAGAGATGACACTTATTGGGCCTGGCATTTTCAGTACGTTGTACGCACAGTGAGAGGCTGCCATGAACTTGGCGAGTGCCAGTCGGCCAAGGATTCCATTGTAAGGCAATGGAAAGTCGGCAACGTCAAACGTGACCCTCTCGGTCCTGAAGTTCAGCTCGCTGCCAAATGTTACCGGCAACGTGATCTTTCCCTTTGGCTTGCTCCTTCCCGGGTTAATTCCTTGAAATGTGCCGGTCTCTTCGAGCTCGCTGTCAGGAATCTGGAGTTTGGAGCACCACGGAGGAGATCAGGTTCAAGCCGGCCCCGCCGTCAACTAGCATCTTAGTGACCTTGAGGTTGCGGATTGATGGTGATACCAACATCGGCAAGCACCCGACCGCAGTTATGCGATCCGGGTGGTCCTCAATATCAAAGATGATAGGCGTGCCAGACCATTTCAGAGGCTTGCGTGACTCGACGTGTGGTTCTGCTGCATTAACTTCCCGCACCCACTGCTTGAGCTGGCATTGCGAGGCATGTAGAGAAGCACCACCGTCAACGCACAGGACCTCTGTGGCTTTCTGGAACTCCTGCTCATCAGTCTCCTCATCATCCATATCTTCGTCTTCGTTATCATCTTCATCCTTGTCGCGGCCACGGGGAGGTCTGTCTCCTTGCCGCTGCTTGGCCTTGCCACGGCATCCTCCTCGGCCAGGACGTTTCTTGCCGGACCCACCAGCTCCTTCCTGGGCCTTCCCTTTGTCGCACCGCTCGTATTCAGCTTTCTGTTGCTCAACAAGTTGCTCGACCCTCTTACAGTTCTAAAGATCATGGCCCTTGGTGCAGTGAATCTTGCAATACTGCTTGTTGGTGCCGTCCTGCTTGTTGGCGCACGCGTCTCCGTCGCCCAAAAGAGGTAGAAGTACTCCCTCAGCTCTTGCACGCCGAGCTGGGGGGTGAAGATCGCCCGCTCCTTCCGCAGCGCCGCGAGCCGCTGCGCCACGGCCGACTTCACGCCCTTTCCCTTGTCGGCTTTCGGGTCCATGGTGGAGGTGGTGGGGAAGGTCGACGGCGTGGTGATGCTGATGGCAATGGGGGGGCGGAGCGCTGCACTCTCCGCTACGAGAAGAAGGGGGGAGCGGCAGAGTTTGTGAAGAAGGAGTAGCAGCAACCAGCGAGGGGGAACGAACTGCCTCTGTTTCCTCTGCTTATAAAGAGGGACGAGGCGGACGTTTCGGCCTTCCAAATAAACAACCACCCACGATCTCTCCCACGATGCCGCATTCAACGCGTGCCGTTATGGGAGAGCGCGGTGGATACGGAGCAAGATTTGGCGTGGCCCAGCCCGCGTGTGCCTGTGCCCTGTCTTGGGCCTGGCCCAACAGCGCTCGGCACCGTGTCTGGCCCAGGCCCGGGGGCTCCTGTCGGTGTACTAGAATAGGGGTACCCTAGTACCCCGAACTTGTGCACGGGCAGTTGCAGCACCCCGCGGCAAAGGCTTGCCGGGCGAACGCCAAGATCCCCCAAGGTTCCCTTGGAGCCATCCAAGAACAAAGTATTTAAGCTAAGGAGATAAGACCCCGGCAAGAGGAGCTTGCCGGGAAGGCCAACCAAGGCGCTCCAAGGAACTTGTCGCGACGCGCCACGCGCTCCGGCAAGGCAACAAGGCCCCGGCAAGAGGAGCTTGCCGGGAAGACTAAATAAGGTACCCCGAGGCCCGCTGAGCGACGAGCTTCTGGACCCGGCGAGATAACAACAGCGGCAAGGCGCTTGCCGCGGCAGGCGGCCACTCTGCGCCCACGCTCCAGCGCATCCACCAACGTATCGCTCTGGGGGCGTCTCCGAGCGCACGTGGCGGGAGGCTGTGCAGCCAGCGGTGCGCAGTGGCATGCGAAGCTGACAAGATCGCCATCGTGGCGAATGGTGGCGCCCCTAACGGTCCTTTTCTGCACTGTTCGGGCGACTCAGACGGGCATTTAATGCCCTTGTCCCCTGCCGTCAGGGTTAGGTAGGGTTACTGTATAAGCAACTGTGTCAACTACCTTGCTTTTTATGTTTTTACCCTCCTCTGCGTTGCCACCTGTCGGTGACCCCTTTAGCGTATAAAAGGAGGCCCATGCGTAACGTAGAGGGGGCCCGGACAGTTTGCTTCGATTCATTCATAGCCCAGAAAACATCACTCTCTCTCGCTCGAGAGCAAGAACACCAGATAATACAACCAGACAAGCAGCAGTAGGAGTGTTATCTCTCCGGAGAGCTCCGAAGCTGGGTAAACTGCTCGTGTGCCTCGCCTCGATCTGCTCTTCGTGCGACCTCCGCCCCCCGCCGAGCAGAAAGGGGCCCGGTCCGCCGGCCCCATAGGTGTTCGTGGATCAGTTTCCCCGACATCTTTGGCGCGTGAAGTCAATACAAAGTCTCCATTTCCCGTTAGCTTTGCGCACAACAACAGGATTGGCCAACCACGTGGGATGGAGTACTCCTCTGACAAGGCTTGCTGCTTCCAACTTCTTGATTTCTTCTGCGATGAATTCTTGGCGTTCTACTACCTGCTTCCTGACTCTCTGCTTGACGGGCCGCGCATGAGGATAGATGGCAAGGTGGTGCTCAATTACTTTCCTAGGAACACCGGGGATATCAGACGGTTGCCACGCAAACACGTCGACATTCGCCCGCAGGAAAGCAACGAGCACGCTTTCCTATTTGGGGTCAAGAGTGGCGCTGATGGTAAATGTACCACCAGTGCCATCCTCCTTGGCGGACACCTTCTTGGTCTCAGGTGGAGCCGCCATTGCCTTCTTACACTTGCCGGTGGAGCTCGATGGTGCATCCTCGACGGTAGCGCAGCATTCCGAAGAGGTGCGCTTGCCGGAGTAGGCATCAGAGCTCTTGCCGGACTTGGTCTTCTTCTTCCCCCCGGGAGCTTCAGCGGCAAGTGTCCTGCGTTCTGCTGCGGCTGCTGCTTCCCGGTAGATCTTGTCGGCACAGATAAGAGCATCCTTCTTGTCGCCAGTGACAGAGATGACACTTATTGGGCCTAGCATTTTCAGTACGTTGTACGCATAGTGAGAGGCTGCCATGAACTTGGCGAGTGCCGGTCGGCCAAGGATTCCATTGTAAGGCAATGGAAAGTCGGCAACGTCAAACGTGACCCTCTTGGTCCTGAAGTTTAGCTTGCTGCCAAATGTTACCGGCAACGTGATCTTTCCCTTTGGCTTGCTCCTTCCCGGGTTAATTCCTTGAAATGTGCCGGTCTCTTCGAGCTCGCTGTCAGGAATCTGGAGTTGCTGGAGCACCGCGGAGGAGATCAGGTTCAAGCCGGCCCCACTGTCAACTAGCATCTTAGTGACCTTGAGGTTGCGGATTGTTGGTGAAACCAACATCGGCAAGCACCCGACCGCAGTTATGCGATCCGGGTGGTCCTCAATATCAAAGATGATAGGCGTGCCGGACCATTCCAGAGGCTTGCATGACTTGACAGGTGGTTCTGCTGCATTAACTTCCCACACCCACTGCTTGAGCTGGCGGTGCGAGGCATGCAGAGAAGCACCACCATCAACGCACAAGACCTCTGTGGCTTTCTGGAACTCCTGCTCATCAGTCTCCTCATCATCCATATCTTCGTCTACGTTATCATCTTCATCCTTGTCGCGGCCACGGGGAGGTCTGTCTCCTTCCCGCTGCTTGGCCTTGCCGCGGCGTCCTCCTCGGCCGGGACGTTTCTTGCTGGACCCACCAGCTCCTTCCTGGGCCTTCTCTTTGTCGCGCCGCTCGTATTCAGCTTTCTGTTGCTCTACAAGCTGCTCGACCCTCTTACAGTTCTGAAGATCATGGCCCTTGGTGCGGTGAATCTTGCAATACTGCTTGTTGGTGCCGTCCTGCTTGTTGGTGACCGCCACCTTCGCGGCAACCTCCTTGCCGGAGTCACCAGCTTTGGCTTCCTTGGCGCTACCACCGTTGCCGAACTGCTCAACAACTAGCACTTCTTTGCCTTTCCTCCTTTTGTTGTTCCGCCGCCGGTTTTTCCTTGTCGGGGCAGCATCTTCGCTGTCAGATCCTCCCGCTCCTATATTTTCTCCGGGGAGTCTCCTCCCTTCCTCAGCACGCGCACACTTGTCGGCTAGTGCATATAACTCACTGACGTCCCTGCTCTTGCACATCGCCATTTCCTCCCGCATCCTGCGGTTCGACACGTTCTGATGGAACGCGCTGATCACCGCGGCAGGGTGGACGTCTGGGATGTTGTGCTGCACACTACTGAATCTCTGAATGTACTTGCGCAGGGGCTCTCCTTCCTTCTGAGCGAGAAGATGAAGATCACTCTCCTGGCCATGAGGCTTGTGTCCGCCTGTAAAGGCGCCGACAAACTGATGGCACAGATCAGCCCAAGAGGATATGGAGTTGTCCGGCAAGTGCATGAGCCAGGATCTGACGTTGGGCTTGAGCACCAGCGGGAAGTAGTTGGCAAGGATCTTGTCATCCCGTCCCCCGGCAGCCTGCACCGTGATGGTGTAGATGCTGAGGAATTCTGACGAATGTGTCTTGCCGTCGTACTTCTCTGGTACGTCTGGCTTGAAGTTCTTTGTGCTGGGCCACTGGACTTGCCGCAGCTCACGAGTGAACGCAGGACAACCTACCGCGTACGGCAGATCGCCTGGTTCCCCTGGCGCATGCATATCAACAGAGGGCCCAGCGAGCTTGTCGGATTGACGTCGCGCTTCTCTTCGGCGCTCGATGTGGGTTCGAGCGTCTTCTTGTTGTCGATCATGAAGAACTTGGCGCTGATCGCGACGAGCTCGTGGATCCGACGATGCAGTGGAGTCGCTGTCGAGGTGGATCCGGCGAGTCGGTGATCTTGGCCTTCGGGGCGGTGATTGCATGGTAGTTGCACCTCCGCCCGTTTCGTCGCCACCGGCTCGCGTCCGGCAACCCTGCCGTGGCGGCGATGCGCTCGGCCACCGTGGAGTGTCGCTGTTGGCGTAGCCGATGAGACTCTGAATGGTGGCCCTCCATTCGTCGATCTTGTCCGACGTCGGAGGGTAATCTAGGAGAAGTTGAGCTCGCGCCAAAGCTTCTGCTGGAGTGGTGGGTGGCAGTGGCGGATGGCGTGAGGAGCGGGACGTGCTCGAACTTCTAACTACGTTAGAAGGAGCAGTATCCCGTCCAGGCGACCGTGCTCTGCTCGTGCCAGCACGCTGGCATGCATGCTGGTCTTGAGCGCCCTGAGATCCACCATCTTGGTCTTGGGCTATCATGCATATGGCACTGCTAGTGCCATGACGCTGTTGATCTTGCGCCTCCGGAGAGTGGCGTGGAACATGTACAGTCGCCCAGGTTTGTGCAGCCTTGTTCTTGGACCTGGCGGCATCATGAGCTTCCTCGTCGACGTCCTTTCTTCCGCCGGCATCCATCCCACCACTCGTTTGCTCCAACGGTGGCGGAAGTGACGTGGATGGAGCGGCTACCGCCGAAGTCTTCTTCTTCGGTGGCATGTTGATGAAGGGAATAAAGATCTAGCTCGTCTGAACGCCGGATCTGGTTCACACAATCTCAACACCCCCTACCCGGCGCGCCAAAGATGTCGGGGAAACTGATCCATGAACACCTATGGGGCCAGCGGACCGGGCCCCTTTCGGTTCGGCGGGGGGTGGAGGTCGCACGAAGAGCAGATCGAGGCGAGGCACACGAGCAGTTTACCCAGCTTCGGAGCTCTCCTGAGAGATAATACTCCTACTGCTGCTTGTCTGGTTGTATTATCTGGTGTTCTTGCTCTCGAGCGAGAGAGTGTGATGTTTTCTGGGCTACGAATGAATCGAAGCAAACTGTCCGAACCCCCTCTACGTTGCGCATGGGCCTCCTTTTATACGCTAAAGGGGTCACCGACAGGTGGCAACGCAGAGGAGGGTAAAAACGTAAAAAGCAAGGTAGTTGACACAGTTGCTTGTACATTACACCCTACCTAACCCTGACGGCAGGGGACAAGGGCATTAAATGCTCGTCTGAGTCGCCCGAACAGTGCAGAAAAGGACCGTTAGGGGCGCCACCGTTCGCCACGATGGCGATCTTGTCAGCTTTGCATGCCACTGCGCATCGCTGGCTGCACAGCCTCCCGCCACGTGCACTCGGAGAGGCCCCCAGAGCGACATGTTGGTGGATGCGCTGGAGCGTGGGCGCAGAGTGGCCGCCTGCCGCGGCAAGCGCCTTGCCGCTGTTGTTATCTCGCCGGGTCCAGAACCTCGTCGCTCACCGGGCCTCGGGGTACCTTATTTAGTCTTCCCGGCAAGCTCCTCTTGCCGGGGCTTGTTGCCTTGCCGGAGCGCGTGGCTCGTCGCGGCAAGTTCCTTGGAGCGCCTTGGTTGGCCTTCCCGGCAAGCTCCTCTTGCCGGGGTCTTATCTCCTTAGCTTAAATACTTTGTTCTTGGATGGCTCCAAGGGAACCTTGGGGGATCTTGGCGTTCGCCCGGCAAGCCTTTGCCGCGGGGTGCTGCAACTACCCGTGCACAAGTTCGGGGTTCTAGGGTACCCCTATTCTAGTACACCGACAGGAGCCCCCGGGCCTGGGCCAGACACGGTGCCGAGCGCTGTTGGGCCAGGCCCAAGACAGGGCACGGGCACACGCGGGCTGGGCCACGCCAAATCTTGCTCCGTATCCACCGCGCTCTCCCATAACGGCACGCGTTGAATGCGGCATCGTGGGAGAGATCGTGGGTGGTTGTTTATTTGTAAGGCCGAAACGTCCGCCCCGTCCCTCTTTATAAGCAGAGGAAACAGAGGCAGTTCGTTCCCCCTCGCTGGTTGCTGCTACTCCTTCTTCACAAACTCCGCCGCTCCCCCCTTCTTCTCGTAGCCGAGAGAGCAGCGCTCCGCCCCCCCCCCATTGCCATCAGCATCACCACACCGTCGACCTTCCTCAGCTCAAGGGGACTAAGGTGAAGGCGTGGTCTTCTCAGTTCAATCTTAGCCTCCCTAACTAGATGTACATTTGTTATAGCAACTGGAACTGGTCTATCAAATCCTTGTCTTCGTCAAGCAACTGGTTCTATCACTTCACCCTATATTTACTGTTTAGCTTCATGAAGTCATTGCATGCCTTCTCTCATTGAATTCACTATGTGAAGACATTCTCCTCTAATTGCATATTTGGCTTCATACTATCTTCCTATTCTGGTTTGTTCTACCTAGTAGCTATATATCTTTGTGCTTTCTTTGTATTGTTTCTTTGAGTGTGGCATGGTTAGTGCAATTTATCTTTCGCTATATCATGTTTAGGTGTTATTCTGTCTGTCTTCGATGAATTGCTTATTTTGAGGACTTTAATAAAAATCACTTATTCACCCCCTCTAGTCGATAACTAGCACTTTCAATTGGTGTCAGAGCAAGGTGCTACCTTGTTCTGTGTGATTCGGTTTAACCACCTGGAGATTTAGCTATGTCGATTGCAGGGATAATCAAAGTCTCCACTGTGTGCCCCATCTTCGATGGCACTGATTTCCCCTACTGGAAGAATAAGACACGCATGCATCTTGAAGCCATTGACAATGACCTCTAGTATGTCATCAAGACCAGCATTCCCAAAGTCAATGAAGGTGTCAGTGTTGTTGCTGTCAAGAGTTTCGCATAACTGGACTCAACGGCCAAGAACATCATCTGTGGTCATCTGACCAAAGGGAAGTATGGCCGTGTGAGTGCATTGGAATCTGCGAATCTAGTCTGGTACTGGTTGTCCAAGGTCAACAAAGGTGTCTCAACTCAGAGAGACTCAAGAATCGATGTGCTTTGCAATCTCTTAAACCACTTCAAGAGGCTTGGCAGTGAAAATGTCCAGCTCACCTTCGACCGTCTCACTGATATCATCGATGAACTTCGTGCACTTAGCACCACTGAGACCACTAAGCACGAAGTCGTGAATAAGCTATTGGGATCACTTGATAGCTCATTTGACACCCTATCGCTGATGATCCAAGAACGTCCTGACTTCAAGGATCTTGACCAGTCTGACATACACTACAAAAAAGACACATTCGTGACATTTTGGGCCAAACAATTTTTTTTCTATCATGCTTATGACGATAATTCTGACAAAACCCGATATCATCATAGATGTGGTGGGCTCCTGGGTGGGCCGGAGATGTAGCTGAATGACATTCTTTGGTCCGTCCATGATGGAAAAAACATGGTAGAAGCGAGGGCGAGGAAAATATCGGGGAGTTCCCGATTATGGTGGGTGGTCAGGGCCGAGCGATGCACAGAGGTTTGTGCGTTTCTCTCATGTACGTGTGCGAGGCGTTGGGCTCTAACAGAACCCAAGCGAGGCATTCGCTTACTGAACTCGAGCGATTGCACTGGGCTACATGTTACTAAACCCGAGCGATCGATCGATCCCTGTCTATTAACTGAACATGATCGAGCGATTCCTTCGCTACTGCTGCTAACTGAAGTCGATCAAACTTTCTGCCTCTTGATGAATAGTGAGTGTTGTTGGGGGTTGGATGAACAGTCCCGGTGGGGGCTGGATGAATAGGACCCCATGGTAGTAGAGGTCATTGTCGTTGGATGAACAGGACCCCGATCGAGAGGAGGCCGCCACACACGCGAGCCAGTTGAGGGTGGATGAACAAGACCCCATGGAGGGCTCGTTGAACAGGACCCAGTGTGGAGAGCTGGTTGAATAGTAGCAGGTGGAGGCTGGATGAACAGGACATCGTGGAGGGTTGGGTGAATAGTAACCGGTGAAGGCTGGATGACCAGGAGCCCGTGGAGGAAGGAGGGAGACGCCATGGATGAACAATAGCAGGTGGACGCTGGATGAACAGTAGCCCGTGGAGTCCCGTTTCATGGTACGCCACACCCCTCTCGATGAACATGACCCCGTTTCGACCATAGGAGGTCGAAGACAAGTCCGTTTCCTCCGTTTCGTGGTACGCCTGACCCCTCCCAATGAAGAGGATACCGTTTCGACCGTAGGCAGTCAAACAGAAGCCATTTCCTCCGTTCTACAGCACGCCATGCCTAGTTTCGGCTGTTCCATCCAAGCCGGTTGGCTCCCGATGAACATGACGCATTTTGTTGCCTCGCGATGAACACGATGCAGTTTCTCTGTTCAGACCCAGCCGGCTGGCTGCCGATGAACAGGATGTTGTCGTTGCCCTCTGCGGCCTCTCCATGTACATGAGCCCTGGCTGTACGTATGCGTAAGTAGGCGTTTGAGACCCCGCCCATATGTACCTATGTGGTCGTATTTCATTTTTTGCACCCTGGCTGTACGTACGTGTACACGATATAGACGGGACTGCGTGACATGCTACGTCCGCGCCTCTACTACGACACATACCCTTCCTTACTCGGCCACGATTCATCGCTGCAACCTGCAGACTGACCGATCGACCAGTATGTACATACATGTTCGCGACCCGACAGACTACCCTACGTACGGTTTGACCGGGTGAGTCCAGCTATCAGGGAGGTAAGGAGGTACTTCCTTGCATGTGAAGATATAGCTGGTGGGTCCTAGCTGTCAGGGGGAGAATCATATTTTTTACCCGTAATATGAACGCACTTCCTTCCATGCGAAGAAGTAACTGGTGGGTCCTACCAGTCAGGGTGGAAACATTTTTTTCATGAAATACGGTGGCCCGTCCGGTGGGTCCCTGCTATCAGGTGGAGGAATCATTATTTTGCGCATAATAAGGAGGCACTTCCTTGTTGCGGTCGTTGACCTAGCTGTCAGCCTCTCCACGTAGTCCTCCTCCGATGGAAGTCCTTCCATGACCACATTGACCACTGCGCATCGAGAGAACCAAGGTGGTGGACGATAGTGAGGCCTAGGAAGGGGATGACGCGGAACCGGGGAAGACGCGGCAGTGGATGCCCACGCAGAGAGGAGTACGAGGGTTGACTGGTTCAACTGTGGTCTGAGGCTGCCGTCGCTGCAGAATAACAAGGGTTCTGGGTGAGTAGGGATGGCATGGCCAGAGGGTTGAGTAGGGTGGGGCGGTGAGGCCTACGCGGCAGCAGAGCCGGCCACGGGAGGCAGCAGCAGGCGGCACGACCGACGCTGGTTTGGGCAGCTGGAGCAAGAAGACCAGAGGTTGAAGAAGCACTACGACCGTTGGATGGACATTGTACGATCACTAGAGCTAAAATCGTTCATATTGACTAAGTTGACAAAGCCCTCCGTCTGTGTCAACTTAGTAGGTCCACAAGTTAGCCTCCCACTATGGTGGGTCCCAGCTAGCAGGGATAGTATTCATTTTTGGTTTTTTTATTGTTGTGCCCCTTGTTCCTTAGCTCTACTCATTCATCCCTACTCTGTTAACTTTTGCTCACTTTTCCCCACTCCCTTGCCCGAAACCCTCATATCTGGTTACAATGGACGTTGCCGTCAGGTCAATGCCTTTGACCGTTAACTCTGACTAGTGGGGCCGCATAGGGCTGAGTACACCTATGACCGTTACCTGTATAGTTGTTTCGTATGCTGACCGTACAGGTATTCGTATACGTGGGCGCATGCAACTGACCGCGGTCGTGGTTTAGCACATGTCCATGGGACATGCCCCAAACATCCCATCTTATAAATGAGGGGGGGAACCACCTCGCGGCGCATCGCCCCTACCATTTCCCTCCAGGGTTTTCCCCCAAATCCACTCGCTGCCGAATCATCTTTCTCTCCCCCACCGACGTCGTCCGCTCTGCTGAACTACCTCCACCGGCGTGGGAAAACGGCGATGAACTGCAGCTTCTTCGATCAGATTGGAATGGCGAGTATGAGCTATAGGGGTGGACTTTGAGAGTGGTTTCGAAGGGAATCAGTCGACATGGGTCGGGGCTGTTAATAGGACAACTTTCTTGGACAAGGGGAAGACTCGGAATATGGTTTCCAAGAGGATCAGACGCGGCGGAGGTCTGTACGTGTACGTGTAGATTTTCTATTCTGGTACGTGTATTGGGGAAGAAGAAGAAAAGGAGCGAGGCCCAGGCGCAGGGAAGAAAGTCAACGACGAAGAGAGAGAGACCGGGCGAGCGAAGGGAGTCGGGCATTGGGACGAGCAATCTCTCTCTCTTTTTTGGCACGTGGGCGTGGCTGGTTGCCTCGTGCGTGCGGCGCTCGGGCGTTGGCCTGGCTGCCCACTGGGGTTGGCCTGCTCGTGGCTGGGCCATGGCCTCGCCTGGCCTGCTAGGTGGGCCGGTTGGCCTGCCTGGTGGGCGCGTTTTGTTTTTCAAACAGCAAAAAAAACAGATAGACAAAATGAATAAAAACAGTTTACATAGGCATATTATATACCAAAATTTTCAGAATAAAACTCCCTAAAACATGAACACATTTTCATAGGCAAATAAAATCCAAAACAATTCACAAAATACAAATAGTGCTGCTATTGCATTAAAACCCAATAAAATTCATTTTTGAAATACCAAAATGACTTCAAATTCATTTTTCTCCACTTTTGTACTGTAGGGAATCACTTTACCCAAATTTCCATATATTTTATTTTGGGGGAAAAATAATTTGGATTAAAACCAAAGTAACTCATAAATGTTTTTGAATTTGAATATCAAACCACTTCCAATTTCATTTCTCTTAAAACTTCCAACTCATATTTCATATAATTTGAAGAAATCATTTTATCTTCTCTCATGAAAATCATTGAGTTGCCTAAAGTTTCTGAATTTGAAATACTACCGCAGGGAATTCAAATATTTTCAAACCCCTTTTCATTTCTTTAAATGGAAGAAGTCATATCATCTTCACTCTAGGGTTTTGTGATGAAATGAATTTGAGTTCATGGAGATCAAAATGCAAAGACGAAAGTTTCGGGAAAGTCCTTTTATTCCCTCTCATTCAGCTTTCAAAAAGTTTCAAATTCCACTCAATTTCACACAATCACTCACACAACAATCAAACAAACAACCACAAAAATTTATTAAATATAACATTCCAAAATTTAGAATTTTGGGATGTTACAACCGGCCATGGGAGGAGGGAGCAGGCAGTCCCGTCGGCGCTAGTTTGGGCCGCTAGAGCAAGAAGATCAGAGATTGAAGAAGCACAACGGCCATTGGATGGACATCCAACAGTCACTATTCTGTGTGACTAAGTTGACGAAGCTTTGCATATGCGTCAATTTTTTTTGGACAACGTCATCATCAACCTAGTAGGCCCAGAAGTCAGCCTCCAAATCTGTGGAAAATAGCATACAACCCATTAGCCATTATTTTCAATAATTTATAGCCCAGTCTCTAATTCTTAAGGATATTTTGAAGCCCATATTCTTTTTATTAGCATTACAAACCATATTCTGGGCACTACTAAAAAAATCAATGAAATTTTGCATAATTCGGTCGGGTCTGAACTGTTTTAATCATGAAATTTCGAGTCAGGTTAAAAATAATTTTTTGAAAATTATATAAAAAAATCTCCGCAAAAAATGAACAAAATTTAAAATCTTGACAAGCAAATGTATTTGTATGAGAAGTTTATCTTGTGGGAGAAAAGGATGAACAAGGGAGTGCCTTATCTGCAAATGTGGAGAGGAGCGCGGGTAAATTGTCATAGTTTCCTTTCCTATCCGTTAGATATAGATCTAACAACCTATATTGCAGGATGGTAGGCACACCATCATCACCAACTCTGCTTTTTATAAGCGTAGAGAAATCCATAAAAAATGATATTTGAATGTAATTGCGAGTTGGCTTTGGTTTAAAAATTTAGAGCCCATTTCTTACTACTTATAGCCTATTACGGGGGAAGCTCATTTCTTACTACTTACATCCCTCCTCGTCTTGAAAGATTTGCAGTCGAGCAGGGCTGAGAAAAGCATGTAGGCCTTGGTTGGGTATTCTCCAAAAAAAGAACCGGCCTAGGAATTTTCAGAAAGAAAAAAGATATCAACTGGGCTCGTCATGTACTTAAATAAAAGCATAAGTGTGGGCTAGACGGGCCATAGCCCCCACACAGCGCGCAGTTGAGCTCCGTCTCTAAAACTAAAAAACAACTAGGCGATCTACTGGGTCCCTGGTGTTATCCGCTTGTTGTGTAATTTTCTCGTTTCTTGACTACATTGACAATGGCATGGGACCTAGTTGTCAAACAATTAGGAGGAAGTATTTTTTTGGCTTGTAATAACAAGGCACCTGGTTGTGTAATGCAATGACCCTAGTGGGTCCCTACTATCAGCCTCTCCATGTATAGTCATCTCCTAGTTCCTCTTGGTTGTTGACCATGTTGACAATGCCAAAAGGCGGCTGGTACAACGAGCAAACAAAGGCGGTGAACAACAACGATGCCTCAGACGTGAACGAACAGGAGCCGTGGAAGATACGGTAGTGTAGTGGTAGGCGGAGGGGAGTATGAGGGCAACAACATGTAACTCAAGCTTACAAACGGTACAAAAAGCCCAAGGATTAATTGTTCATCAAATTTATACAAAACTTAGATTGAACATGGCAATAACATCTAACCCAACCACTCTTTTTCGCAGTCACAAACAAATGGATTGGTCTGATCCATAAAATCAACACCCTGTGCAAAAAAATTATTGGAGGATGACTACAAGTTGTTGTAAATAGAAGTCGAGCATGTTCAGAAGCCCATTTGTCCACCTGAAACTTCTTTTTTTGCTGTTCAACATGTCCGTCCATGAGAAATTTCTTGTTGAAAAACTTAAGCAACATGGACAATAGTAACCTCGCATTCAACAGGAAGAATATGACAAAGCTTCTATTTTCCTGGTTGGATGCATATCCTTCCATCCTTATTGTCCTCAAACGAATGTCATGAGAACTTAGAAAATCCTGGTGTTTATTATGCCACCGATTGGTTATATGGTTTTCTCCATGTGTTAGTGCCTAAGTAGACATGAAGATTGAAAACAGTTAAGGTCTGAAAAAAGAGTATGTCGAAAGAGTGACAACTGAACGGTTAATTCTAGTACAATATATACGGGCTTTTAATGTGCATGAAATCATCACCTTGATATATAAATTTTCCAGACATCGAAAGCATCGCAGCAAGCCAATAATTATGTTCAGATCATAACTAAACATTCCGATATACAAGATCTTGACAGAATGCAGCAGCATTGATAGGCTATCCATGGATGAACTCTTCATTGAGCATATAACATAATATTAGTATCCAAAGTGTACTCCAAGATGATATAAAACTTATGCGCACAAATGAAAAACACAGCTTACGATTACAAATGTGTAGATGATAATACCTAAAAAAGTGAGGAGCCAAACAACAACTCGTTGTGATCATTAAACGGATCACTAATTACACCCAAGGTCTCCAGTTTGGGCACAGAGATGACAGTTATCTGTGAAGTTTTATAACAATAATGAAGGAGAAAGCTTTGAAGTGAAGGGGCATCTTCGATGATGAGTTGATGTCCTTCAAAACAAATTCCAATGCTTTTAAGGTGAGGCGGATTTATTTGGAGACAACTGATAGGGATTTCTATTCCCAAAACAATCAGCAAGCGCTCTAGGGCAGGGCAACTCGAGTGGATGGCGTTTTGCAGTGAGGCCTCTGACAGATAAACCACCACAAGCGAAAGTTTTTAGCAGTGGGAGTCGAAGTGTTTGTACTAGATCGTCTGGTAGATGGCATCGGGTGAAGGTGGCGGAGTGGAGAGAGGAGGAAAACCACGAGATGGACAACAATCATAGTACGCGTCAGTGCTATACAAATGGTTTTAACCCCTTTCCGCGATGGCATTTGGAACCGTCGCCTAGTGAGTTACGGCGATAGGGGGTCCTTCCCACATGACCCATAAACCTTCAGGGATATGGACCCTACAGTACACCAACTCGTTTGTGCTCGCATTGCCATCACAGTCGGTATTCTGTGGTGCTACGTTTACGATCTGCGGCCCATCACAAACGGTTCACTATTCTAGAACGTGTATGATAAGCATACAATCACACACATTCGCGTTTCCCAAACCGTATGTGATAACTAATTAAGAAGATTAGCTAATCTTCATACGAGTGTCGGACAGGATTACGAAACGTCGGACCGTCCTAACATCGTCGTACACGACAACTATTGCACACGCTATTCTGTGGTGCAACATTTACGATGTGTACTTCATCAGAAACAGTTCATGGTTGCGAGTCGTGTATGATAAGGCAACTAACACAAACATTTAGTTTGCCCCAACCGTTTGTGATATTGTCTGACATCGCACATGCTTTGCAAACGGCAACTGTGTGCATGCTTGCACACGTTTCCTCTCTGTGAACCGTCTCGGATTATGGTGTATATCACAAACGTTTGTGTTTTACGAACCGTGTGTGCCGTAACAACCTGTAGAGCATAATTTCACCATAATTTAATTGCTGCTATTTCAAATTGTACCGCATTTGAATTTTGATTTGAATGTATGCTATAGCTTTATTCATATTCATCAGGTTCAAACAACCAATGCATTATTCGATTCATAGGTACATATGTTCAAGAATTACCACTACAAAAAAATACACTTCCGTGATACGTGTTTGTCATAGTAGGTCACGTTTTCTGTCATGCATGTATATCCATGACAAATTTATGACAGAATCAAGATAGTCATACCTGTGTTGTCGTAGAAGTGTTCCATGACATTACCAAAATTATCATCACGGAAGTGTCCACTTCCATGATGATAAATTGCGCGTCACAGAAGTGCTTTTGTCAAGGATGACCAACACGTGGCATCCACCGTAACGGAACGCTGTTAAGCTATCGGGTCCAGTTTTTGATCCGATAACCCGTTAACAGCCCCGACCAATGGGGATTTTCCACATGTAAAATCATCATTGGCTGGAGGAAACACGTGTCGGCTCACCGTTGGGACAGATGTCATCCACTCATTGGACCCAAAGCGCCTATGATACGTCAACACGTGGCACGGCCCAACAGAGGCCCATTCCTGTTAACAGGCCGGCCCGTTTGACTTGGTCAAAAGGTGGCGGGCCGGCCCACGGCAAGCGTGTTAACGGCATGTTCGCATATAACCCATTTATAGCCCGCTAACCCAGGGCCCGTTTATGGCCTATCCGAATTAGGCCCAGTAGCGTCATCTGGGCCGTCCAATATAATTCCAGCCTGTTTTAACTTACGGCCCATGTATGGCCCATGACGTCTTTCGGCCCATAAGAGGCCCTTAGTAACCCTCGGCCCATTAACGGCCCGTGGTAAAACTGGCCCGTAATGAATAGTGTATCACTTTATACCCATTAATGACCAATTATTCCGTTTGGCCGTTTCCAGCCATATTATCTTTCGGCCTTCTCAGGGCCCATTTATTCTTGGGCTCATATCCAACATTCGTTTACTTTCGGCCCGTTACTGTCATTTTCTGCTTGTGGGCCAAATTCAGCTTGTGGTTACATTCGGGCCGTTTGTGGCTCGTTAATACGTTGGGCCGTTTTCATAGCGTCATCAAATACGGCTGATTAACGACAGCCCATTATGGTCGGCCCATGAATGGACAATTTGAACTCTATCCCATTTACGGCCATAATGTGGTCTGTTATTGGCCCATGTTTGGCCAACCAATCATAAGGCCCGTAGAAGGCCCATTGATGATACGTCCCATAGAAGGCACATTGTGTCTACGGCCCGTATAAGGACCATTGTTTCTACGCCCGTAGAAGTCCCATTGTTTCTACGACCCTTAGAAGGTCCACTGTTTCTACGGCCCATAGGAGGCCCATGTTAACTACAGTAAATATTTAGCCCATGGTTAATGTGGCCTGGTTTTAAAAAATAGGTTATTGCGGCCACTAGCAAACCGCGGAAAAAGAACTACACTGACTACAAGAAAACAAATAAGCAAGAAAATAAGGAAATAAATAAGCAAGCAACTTACGCTAGGCTATCATGGCTATTACACATATTACATCCACTGGGCATCAAAGTTCGCCACCAGTGCAAATATAGGGAACACCCTACACTATACAAAAATGGCTTGCTGTTTTCTTCAGCCGGCGGCTACACGTTAAGAACAAATTTTGTATCGCACCAAAACAAATTACAACTATAAAACAAAAGGAAGGTTGACATAAAAGTTAACAGTCTAGCAGATAAATGCACCACCAGAAGTTCAGAAGCTGAGTTCATTTGACCTGATTGTTACGTTTTCATGCTGTATTGTTCGATGGAGCACCATAACCTTCGCCTTCAGTTTTCCTAGGCTCCTAAACAACATAGCAAATGTCTGATAGTCTGGTTTCAAAACCATGCATATCTTGACAACATCGAACAAAATCTCTCCTTGTTTCACAAAGGGTCTCTGTTAGGGAATGGACTTGTATCTAGAGCGCAGATACAACATTGTTTTGCGCTTGCATACCTTGATCATGAGGCATTTTGGACAAGATTGCCTTAACAACCAACCCAGTATTACGCAGGAACGTGCTTTTGGCAGTGTTAGTGGACAGGTACTGACCCACTGCAGCAAGAGCTAACATTGCAGTTATAGTTGCCTCGCCACCTTCAGAAGGCGGCGTTTCCACCATTTTTCCATAGCTTGCTGAAAAGTTGAGGTCTTACATTAGTAGTACCAGAACATATGGTATTAAGGAGGCAGCAAAACCAAACAAAATAGCTTTGGTCTATATACAGAACTTATTCTGGTGAACCCATGTAACATATTAGTTGCATTTTATTGCAAAGTACATAATAAAACCAGGTTCCAAACATATGACCATGTACCACCGCTAATGTATTGTCTATTTATTCACATTGTATTGAGGGCTAAGGATAAAGAGACGAAGTTTATAATACGGTAAGCATAGTATGACATCATTCATATCACAAAACAACTGAGAACACACAAACAGGCAATTGTAACGTTGTGTGGGCAAGTCCAGCATGGAACTAGATTACAGGTCAAGATCAAAGGAACATCACTCCTCTCTTTTAAACCTTGTAAGGTGCAATGGTACACTAAGACAATTGCGTATAAAATTGAAAAGAGTAATAGACATTGGCTGCAAACCATTTGGCGTAAGTAGTAGTTAAAAGGCATGAGGATTAAGGACTTACAACAGCGGCTTTGACTGGTGTAGTCATGCCCTTCTTCTTGCTGGCGTGACAGCCCTAGAAGATTTCCACAACGTTTGGTTCAGGTACTATTTGGTCCTTGCGGGCTTTCCTCTACATTTGGAATAAGTCAATATAGATCTGATAATATGGTATAGCGAAAAGAGTGAAACATCAGCTAATTACAAGAGCCTCATAGTGTGCAATATAGCTATGATATCCTGTCGTCTGTTGGAATTTCACTTTCGTATGCTTGGCCTTGTTCTTTGAAAAGTTCACCCATAAGAAGATAGATTTGTGTGGCACATGCGTAAATAGGACTTCAACATGTGATCTGATCACATATATATAATGTACCTGATACTTCAGATCAGACCAGTGTTTAACGAGGCCCCTCCAGTCTTCATCCGATATATTTTCCACTGGAGATGTTTCGGAAAGTTCACTGTTAGCCTTGCCTTCAAAGTGAGTATTCCTCATGTTATACTGATACTGTCGCAGAGCAGACTTGAAAACATGGGTGCAAGATTGTCTGGTTGCATCATCTTGGCTATCCAACTTGAACCTCATCTGTTGAAAATTATGGGACTCACATTCTCAGCAACCTAGAAAGTATGGGACAGAGCAAGACAATATTACTAGTTTCCATACATAACCATACTTACAGATAAATAGTCGAGGAAGGTGTTGAACCGAGTTTCGTCTTTGTCATTCCTGTACTGAATCCATGTTGGGAGGATACGTACATGACACCTAACGGCAACCGTTGCCTCTGATACTAACTTGGCTGACTCTGTAGCATCACGTGGCCTTTTTAAACCTGCCCCAAAATGTATCTCCGTTCTTCCTCCTCTAGATTAAGTTAACCTATCGAGCATTATCCCTGATGTTTGTTTCCTCTTGCGCCTAGGTGCTAGTCCAACAACGAACATTGGAAGTTTTAGTGTACATCAAACTGTGAAACTACATATAAAGAAGGATGCAACTATAACTTGACTCCAGCAACTACCTTCTTGCTATTTGAGCTCACAAGGTTCGTCTCATCTTGCCAACTCTTCTTGTGTCAAGAGTGCTTGGGAAGTAGTTTCAGGTGGCAAGGGAGCTTGGGAACGTGCTTCTAGCTCAGTTGACGCATGAGTAACTCGTGCAGCTGGTAGTACTATGGAAGGTGTTGCAAGAACTAGGGCTGTCTCTACTTGTTTGGTGGCAGCTATCTGTTTCAGTTTGGCTTTTTCTGCAGCTCGTGTAGCATGGGATACCCTGTTTGTAGAATTTTCCGCTGGACTTTGACCTTCTATTGCACCATCAGTACCAACAGAATCTGCAGGATTCTTCCGGTTCCCATTCCCTACCATTCTGTGTTTCTTCCTCTTTCTCTGTGCCATGTTAAGTCAAGCCGCCAAGAAAAACGAATAACGATTTAGTTCTTCAGAACAAATTGATGTGTGATACAGACGACCTGAACTTTGATGTTAGACAACCACATGATAGGAGGATATAATATGTACGAAAAACAGGACGGAAGAGATAACCAGAACTATGATGTGTAAACTAAGCAGAAGACATTTCACTAAATTAGAAGCAATGCAATGGAAGGTAGACACCATATGAATGATGCTACAAATATCGCTCTGCCAAGTTAACAGTGTCTCATCATAAATGGCGTTTAAACAAATGTGAAGCAGTACAAGAAATAAATCATATGCAAGATGCAAACAACATCACACTACCAATTTTGAGGTCTCTCGTCACTAGTGCCATTGCATATTCACAGCTTATGATGTGTAAACTAAGAAGAAGGCATTTGAACGAATTAGAAGCAGTGAAAGCTAGACACCATATGAAAGATGCAATGAATATCACTCTACCAAGTTAAAATTGTCTCGTCATAAGTGCCATTTCAACAAATTAGTAGTACAAGCTAGAAAAGAATGCGAGATGTAACCCATATCACACTCTAAAGTCAAACATGTCTTATGATAAGTGATTGTTGCATGTTACAAAACAGTAGTAATTTGATGTAAGAACATGGTGTGATAGACAGATATGGTATGATATATTTCCTTATCTTAATAAAGACGGACTTAGGCCTTTCGAATACAAGATAGACACCATATGGAACATGCAACCACATATGACACCACAAAGTTAAAGCAAGCACCTGGGATGGTGGTTCATTGCGAGCGAGGAGGTGGGCCGGCAAGCTCAAATGTGCCACCGACGAGGAGCTCCGGTGGGCACCCAATGAAATGGCAAGATCGTTTGCGCATGTCCTCCAGCAAGAGGCAAATCGGTAGGTCAAGCGCTGTGAGTCGGAGGAGGCAGAGTACTGCATCTGCACTGGGAAGACACCACGCACCATGGAGCTACTGGCGAGGGGTTGCCGGAATACTGGCCCAGGAGGGATTATTAGTTTTAGTATTGTTCGTTTCCAGTTTTATGCATTGTACCTAGTAGTTAAGTATCATCACGTATATGTGATGATATTATATATATATATATATATATATATATATATATTCTATGATGAACTAATGAACAATTAATATATATATATATATACATATGTATATATATATATTATGAATTCCATTTTCTATCTGTTTTGTGTACTAACTTGAATCTAGCTATTATCATCCACATATACAGAATGGAAAGCGTATATACACACATTGAAATAGAACATATAAGAACGGAAAACAGAGTACACACATTGAAACAGAGGGATAAACAGAGCAATACTATGATTGCTATGAATACCTAGCTATCCACGTCGAAACGACTCAAGAAAATAAAATGCGTCCATGAGACCATGACCAGTAGCCCTTGCCTACGGTAGCTCTTGGCTCTGCCTGAACTTGTGCAGGCATTCGTCCAAGCGGTCGACTGATACGTCTCCAACGTATCTATAATTTTTGATTGCTCCATGCTATGTTATCTACTATTTTGGGCAATATTGGGCTTTATTATCCACTTTTATATTATTTTTGGGACTGACCTATTAACTGGAGGCCCAGCCCAGAATTGTTGTTTTTTGCCTATTTCAGTGTTTCGAAGAAAAGGAATATCAAACGGAGTCGAAAAGGAACGAAATCAACTGGAGAAGTTATTTTTGGAAGGAAAGCTACCGGATGGACTTGGACCCCACGTCGGGAGCCAAGGGAGGTGCTCACGAGGGTGGGGGGCGCCCCCCCTAGGGCGCGCCCCTGCCTCGTGGGGCCCTCGAAGCTCCATCGACGTACTTCCTGCACCCATATATACTCACGTACCCTAAACTTCTAGAGATATGATAGATCGGGAGTTCCGCCGCCAGAAGCCTCCGTAGCCACCGAAAGCCATTCTAGACCCATTCCGGCACCCTGTCGGAGGGGGGCAGTCCCTCTCCGGTGGCCATCTTCATCATCCCTCTCCGGGGGCAGTCCCTATCTAGAGTTCCTCGCGAAGTACCCGTCTTCATACACCTCCTCCGCATGACGACGTGCCCGCCCCCAAAGCTCGGCCGCCACCTTTTTCAAGGCGACATCATGGGCTTCACAGGCCGCCTGGTACCTGGTTTCCTCCTTCGCCATCTCCATCTTGAACGCCACTTGCCTGGCTTTCTCAGCCAGCGGCAGCGACTTCCATAGACAAAGTTTGTACTGGCCCCAAAACAAATCCAAAGTTGAGGGGTCCGGCGCAACCTCGTCCGGTGGCGCGTAGGGGTCCTCGTTGCTACTATTCGAGTGAGCTTCCTTGGGGGCGGCGACTCCTCGTTGGCGTGTGGGCAGACCGGCGGCATCATGGCAGAGATTTGAGATAGAGAGAGAGAGGGGCAAGCAAGGGGAGGATGTAGATGAGAATGCAAGTGGGACGATGTGAGCAAGGTAGTATTGATTGGCGGCCGGAATCTAGATTGACAGGAACAGTACACACCCGGTCACCGGAATTTGCGAGTACTGTGGTTTGAATTACACACGATCCCTATAGCAAAAACCATGTGTGAACATAAGAACTGATGGTTTCCAATATAGAACCGTGTCTGATTAATGATCCCCACCACTCACCTACCAAACCTCGAGCCGCGAGATAGAGTGCCAATCATGTGGGGCCGGTTGTCTTGCCAGATCTTTACATTTTCTTTTTTGAACACAAGATATTTACATCGTTTCATGATTTTTTAACTTGCACGCAAGTAGGCAAAAAAATGATTTTTCAAACCGTTATGGTTAGCCGTTGCATGTAGATGTAGTTCAAATTTGAATTACGGTCATTAAATGGCTACAAAATCACTTAAATGTCTTTAAAAGGTCAAATGACCCCTCACATTTTCCAAAATTTCACATGGCAGTTGTATTAGTGCACGTTAAACATAGAAAAAAATTGAAGGCTGTAAGAGGAAGCTATCTCCCGTTCATCATCAAACATGCATTGTTCCCTCTTGGAACCATGAACCTTCTAGTGAGTTGCTCCTGTTTGTGAGGGGTGGGTGTCCAAACTTTTGTGAAACAGGCCAATTTTTTTACCACGTCAACTTGGTGGCATGACATTACATCAAGAAAGGTTTCATGTTTTTCTGTTCATTTTTTAATTTTTGGAATTAAAATGCCATGGCACTCCATGCATGTTTGAACATTCCTTCTATTTTACTGCACATGGAATTAGCTCGCACACAAGTACACAAATATGAATTTTCAAACCCTTATGGTTAGCCGTTGCATGTAGATGTAGTTCAAATTTGAAATACGGTCATTAAATGGTGAGAAAATCACTTAAATGTCTTTAAAAGGTCAAATGACCCCTCACATTTTCCAAATTTTCACATGAAAGTTGTATTAGTGCACGTTAAACATACAAAAGAATTTGAAGGCCATAAGAGGAAGCTATCTCTTGTTCGTTATCAAACATGCATTGTTCCCTCTCGGAAGCACGAGCCTTCTAGTGAGTTGCTCCGGTTTGTGAGGGGTGTGTGTCCAAACTTTCGTCACACATGCCAATTTTTTTGACCACATCATCTTGTTGGCATGACATTACATCAAGCAAGGTTTCATGTTTTTCTGATCATTTTTTAATTTTTTGGAATTAAAATGCCATGGCACTCCATGCATACATATGCATGTGTCCATGTCATCAGACCAATAAGTTTGAAATTTCATTCTAATTTACTACACATGGAATTAACTCGCACACAAGTACACAAATATGATTTTTCCAACCATAATGGTTAGCCGTTGCATGTAGATGTAGTTCAAATTTGAATTACGGTCATTAAATGGCGAGAAAATCACTTAAATGTCTTTAAAAGGTCAAATGACCCCTAGAATTTTCCTAATTTTCACATTACAGTTGTAGTAGTGCACGTTAAACGTAGACAAAATTTTAAGGTCGTAAGAGGAAGCTATCTCCCTTTCCTCATCAAACATGCATTGTTCCCTCTCGAAAGCACGAGCCTTCTAGTGAGTTGCTCCAGTTTGTGAGGGGTTTGTGTCCAAACTTTCACCTTGTTCATCTTTCACATAGAGTTCTACTACATCTTTCACCTTGTTCATTGCCAGCTGTTCGCGCATCTTGCGGTTACGCACGTTCTGATGGAACACGCTGATGATGGCGGCAGGGTGAACATCAGGGATATTGTACTGTATCCGGCTGAACCTCTGTATATACTTGCGGAGACTCTCGCCTCCCTTCTGGGGAATGACGTGCAGGTCGCTCGCTTGGCCATGGGCTTGGTGGCCTCCAGTAAAGGCGCCCACAAACTCACGGCACAAATCCGACCAGGAGGAAATAGAGTCTACCGGAAAGTGCATCAACCATGACATGGCGTTGGGTTTAAGAGCCAACGGAAAGTAATTCGCAAGCACCTTATCGTCGCGGGCTCCGAAATCTTGCATCGCAATGGTTTAGATGCTGAGGAACTCGGACGGGTGGGTCTTGCCGCTGTACTTTTCGCCCACGTCAGGTTTGAAGGTGCGGTGAGTGGGCCACTAGAACTGCCGCAACTCACGGGTAAAAGCCGGATAGCCTACCTCGTAAGGTAGGCCTCCAGGGCTCTCCGGTGCTGGGTGGTTCACAGCAGGCCCTGCTCGCCTGTCTGACTGGTGGCGCACTCCATGCCGGCACTCGATAGTGGTTCGAGCGTCTTCATGTTCTCGTTCCCAAAGGACTTGGAGCTGGTCGCAGTGGGTCCGCGGGTCGGACGACGCTATGGAGATTTCGTCGCCCGCAACGTCGCGACGGGCTGGCGTCCATGGTACCCGGTGAGGAGGAGGCGAGTGCACCATGGTCGCGGCGCCACCGGCTCACCTGCCACTGGTGTGTGGGACTCCGTCGGAGCATCGACCCGGGGGCTCCACCAGACTCGGTTCGTCTTTGTTGGCCACCGCAACAAGGCTTCGGATAGTGGCTCTCCATTCGTCGAGTTTCCCCGTAGTGGGAGGAAAATCGAGGAGCAACTGCGCGCGCGCCAGGGCTTCTGCTGGCGTTGGTGGCAGCGAAACCTGCACTGATCGCGACGCGCTTCGACTTCTGACCAAGTCAGAAGGAGCTCTATCACGACCCCGCGGTCGCATGCCATCTTCACCAGCGCCTCGGCGAGCGGGCAGGTCTTCTACCTCCCGGGAGTGTTGGTCGGGGCTCTTCCCATGACGACGCCCGGGGTCTTCGGCGTGGTTGCGTCGTTCGTCGCGCGCCGCTTGAGAGGAGTGCACCGTCGGCGTTGGCGTGGGAGTCTTGGAGGCCCTCGCATCGCCTTCGGGCGGGGCGGTAGCGATCTTGGAAGGCCCCGCGCCACCCGCGGAGGGCCTGGCTCCGTCTTTGGATTTGGCGGCGTGCGTCCTGTTACCAGGCGTACGACCATCGCCGCGTCCCAAACTCTGGCTGCTGGGACGATGTTGGTGTTCACGAATGGCGCCCCGGGTCCTTTCTACGACCGGTCCGCTGCTCGCCCATGTTGGGACGGGATGTCCGGGTTCCGACGGGCCGACCGCCATCATCGTCTTCTTCTTGGGCGCCATGACGATGAAGAAGCGTCGAACTAACTGCTAAAGCCGATTCTCACAACTGCGTCCCCTACCTGGCGCGCCAAAGATGTCGGTGGGAACGACACCTATGGGATCAGAAGAATCCCTACTACGGTTGCGGGGTGCGGGGTCATGAGAAGAGCGGATCAAACAGGTAGCACACGATTCGTTTATCCAGGTTCGGGCCGCGGGGATGCGTAAAACCCTACTCCTGCTTTGGTGGATTGTATATCTGTGTTCTTGAGCTAGCTATGGGGCGTGAGAAGCTCCAAAAAGCCGAATCCCCCTCCTGGTCGCCTTAGGCCTCCTTTTATAGGAAAGGGGTCGCCACAGTGGCACCAGGAGGTGGAAAGGGAACAATGATGTGAGGTTATCCCTCGCATTACATGACAAGTCGCATTTAATGTGTCTTGCCCAGGTGTCCTTGCTTTATCGGGGACAGGGGAGAGCCCTATCTCGTCCGTCGCCGCTCCCTCTTGCGTCGACACGCGCCCTGGCCAGCGGCGCCCGCGGTGCCATGTAGGCAGGCAGGCAGCTGAGATGGCGCAGTGGTGGGTCTCCACGAAGATCTGCATGCTGCCACGCAGGTGCTTGCCCAGCTAGTTGGGTCGGCAGCTGCATGCGAACGGCGGTGGAGGTTTAACTGGCGTGGGCCTGATGGTGGACCAATGGGTGTTTTTGGCAAGGGCCTTGCCGGGGCCCCGGCAAGGGTCCTGCCGTGGCGCCTGCTGTCATCCCCGGCAAGGCTCTTGCCGAGGGCCTTGTGGTCCTCCTTGGCTGGGATCCCGCCAAGGATCATCATCTTCTAAAGGGTGTATCTGATCTCGAATGTCTTCACAAAGATCTGCATGCCACCATGGGGATGTCTCCCGAATCCTTGCCCCATGGGGGCAGTGGACTCAAGGGTGACTCACTCTGTAGGTGTGGGGCGAGCTGCCACGGCAAGGGTCTTGCCGGGTTTGCTAAAACCGCCTCCCGGCAAGGATCTTGCCGGGGGGGTCTGCTTCGTCCCCTTTGCTCTTTGTGGTCTTGGTCTTGGCGTCGTTCTGCTTCTCCTGAGCTTCGGCCTTACCTTGGCTCACCTCCCTTTCCTTGCTCAGTGTGGTGTTGCCCATGGCTCAGACTGCCCGTGCACAGTTATTGGGGTACGAAAAGCGTACCCCTCTTTTTGTACACCGACACAGTAGCTTAGTAGTAGCGATGTAAAATAATAATCGTTGCTGCTAGTTAGCAGTAGCACTTTTCTTGGCAAGCGCTACTAGTAACTTTGTAGTAGTAGCGCTGGAAAACAAAAACACGCTACTACTATGTGGGACCAGATGAGGCCATTGATGGTAGCTGGAGTTGTAGCGCTAAACATAATCCAACGCTACTACTAACAGTTTGGTAGTAGCGCTTTATTTTACTGCGCCGCTACTACTAATGGGCCCCACTTAGTAGTAGCGCTTTTCCTAGAAAGCACTACGACCAAGTACCGTAGCAGCTGCGCATTTTGGTAAGCAGCGCTACTGCTAATTGTGGCTGGTGCCACCTTTTCACCCCCTCCCCCTCCTCTCCCCCACTTTTCCCTCTCTCCCCCTCCTTTCCCCTCTACACTCTCCACCATTGTTGCTCTTCTTCTCTCTTCCTCCTACCTCTCTTCTCTCCTCATTAATGTCCCCCTCCACCATAACTCTCCTCCATAAATGGCCTCTCTCACATCTCTCTCTTTGTCCTACCTCTCTTCTCTCCCCATTAATGCCCCCCTCCACCATAACTCCCTCTCCATTAGTTGGCTAGCTAGATTCACTTCTCCTTCCCAACAACTAGATCTAGCTAGCTATTTTGGCCATCCACCGTGTTCTATTGATCGTTCTCTTTCATCATCTAGTTAACCACGTGCTCCCTCGATCAGTTTCTCTCGGGAGATATATAGGTGATTAAAAAGTTGTTAATTTCAAGAATGGGAATATGTGTGTTTGGGATATATGGAGAGATTTGTGTGAGTGACATGCCCTTGAGTTGCTTATGTTTTGCCGAAATGTCGATTTATTTCCGTTTCGGTGAATTTCGAGCAAACTCAATATGTCCTATTTTTAGGCAAGGTCATGCAAAATTTTATATGACATTGAAGCATGCATGCATTATTTATTTTATAACCCTTTTGCTTGTTATACTATGCAGTCGGTCATGAAGGTGAGTGGATGAAACATGGAGCGGTACATGCAATCCGTGGTGATGGACATGTGTGCAAATAATCGGACTAGTATTAGATGTCCATGTGCAAGATGCAAAGAAGGAGTCCTTTTGGACCCTTTTGATTGTGGCACTTTGAAGGCGCACCTGCTGATGAATGGTTTCATGGATGGCTATACTCGGTGAATAAGTGAAGAAGCTGATGATGAGGACATCCACATGGCAGGGAATAACGACATGTCGGCGGGGCTATATGAAGAGATGACCGATCGACATGAAGACGATGGCACCGGACATGGCGGTGGGGAAGAGTCCTAAACTGACAGCGGCAGAGAAGATTCTGGACACGGTGAAGAAGAGTTCAGACATGGCGGAGAAGAGGTTGCGGCCACGCCACAGTCTTCGATGCTACTAAGTGCAGTCGTGCAGGACCCTCATCTTCGAGACCTCCTTTGCAAGAGTACAACTAGCGAGAGAGCTGCTTCTAGAGAGGAGGCTAAGCTGGCGCAACTTGAAGTAGACTCGTAGACTCGATTGTATGATGGTTGCGATCCTGAGGTGACCCGATATTGCGATGTTAAGTTGTTATGCCACCATTTTGTAGGATGTCTCAAATCTTTTCGAGTATTTACAGCCGTTATGTTGTCTGAGTCATCCTAGGTCTCTAAATAGTCTGATGCACTTGCAAATCTTTCCTCCATGTTCCCGTTGTATTTTTGGGCCAGATTAAGCACACTAATCGGTGTGTTGAGGTACTCCGTTGCTTTGACGTGTATGTTGGAGTTAGTATTATGACCCTAGGTGTCCTCAAGAATTTAGCAATGCTTTCGTATCCCCAGTGTGATGATTCTGGCCATCATTCTTGAAAGCATCCCGTGATGCCATTTAGTAGTAGATATTCTATTTCTAGGTTCTTAAGCCCAAGATTCACCCTACTTGCTTCATGTTGATAGTGTTGCTAGTTCCTTTAGGATATTAGTAACCTTGCCATAGTCCTCGAGGTTTGTGGTATTTCCTTATTCCAAATACCATGAAGTGCTTGTGGCAGAAGTTCTTATTAACCAAAAGATCACAACCAGAGTGCTCTTGATGAGTTCTCCGTTCTACATTGTGACTCTGCCAGTTCTACCTTTCTGCATGGGTTATCCGGAATAAATATGTTGAACTCGTTCGGCATACTAATATATGCATCCACAACTCAGAAAGTATATGTTCCTTTGAGTTGTCCCCTTCAGTTATATTCCGACCTTCATCTATCAATTGATAGTCAAGAGTATGTGAGCATTCGTTCAACGGTGCCTATCATTCTTGTGGTCCGTCAAACCATTCTAGTTCAGAATGACTAGGAGAAACAAACCCAGTATCTCATCCATTTCTAGGATTGGGTTAAAGCAGTTGTATTTCGCAGATCAAATGCAATCAAGCTATTAGTCTGTTCTGCCCTGAAGTATTATCCACTTTGTGTCAGGAATGTCATGAGAATTGCACCTTCCCTTATGAATTCTTGACGTAGTGATACTTCTCGCCATCATTATTCATTCCTCGGTGTCGTGTTGTCACAACCGGAATACCGACAAGTGAATCGTGATGTGTGAAATCAATACTCTGAGCAACTCATTGCTTGGTAGTAAATGGAGAATATTCTCATTCTTATCGTGTTGGTTATTGAACTACCATTCTAAGATTGATCTTGCTACCTAGTCCATATTTCCTGGTGCACTCTTCGATCAATGAGTTAGGATTTTGTCAATCCCTCGCTTCCTTGATCATATCGTCTTGCCCTAAAAAGCAAGATTGATCTTGAGCTTAGTAACATATCGGTGGTTCGTGATGTTCCGGTTATCTTCTCAGAAGTATTACTATGTTGTCATCTGACCGCTATGTTGAGTTCATGATCATGTTGGTTTTCCTCCAAACCAACCATTCTCCAAGATCTATGTGGGATACCCCCTGAGCTAGTTGGTTAAGCCAAACAACAACTTGGAGAGTTGGAAGATAAAAGCTTGTCTAACTTAGTTCGTGTTAAGGGTTATCTTTTGTGTGTGTGTGTGTTGAAGAAAGATGATATCTTCCTCAATTGGTCCTCGTGATCAGTTGTTGGATCTATTGTATTGTCCAAACTTTGATTTGAGTGTGGGCTATCCTCAAATCAAATCAGAACCAACGATGTTCGTAATGTTGTCTTACTCGAAGTTGATTCCTCGGGCATACACCATTACATCCTTTGGTCTGACCAATGCTATCACCTTGTGCACATAGTCGTGGAATTCCATCTTCATGGGAACCTGGATGAATTGTTGTTGAGCCCATTGACAACATCCTTATCTTGTCCATGATTCATGTCAAACATCTAAGTAGTGTTGGAAACTTTATAAGCATTGCCCTCATGTCCCATTCATGAAGCATATGTTCGGATTAAAGAAGTGACTTCCCCGAATACATGTGCACTTGATGCAAGTTGCCGCCGTGAATTCGAGGAAGTCAATGTTGCTTCCTCTGGAATCATCCCAAATCATTCATGCATAAGTGCAAAGTATTCTATGGTTTGGTAGATTAATTACCTCCACTCCATATGTATTCCCTAGCACACCAAGCCACTAACTGATTTGTTCAAGGACAGGAAGTTCCTTCATAAGAGCTAATCATATGACTTATGCAAGGACTTCATTATCTGCGATGATGGTTCCTCACCTGAACTTTGGTAGTGTTTTATTGTAAGACTACTCTGTGGTCATACTTGTCTTGGACAACATGTTCACATGTGTGTAGCAGAACCAGCTCATGTTTTGGAGCTTGCTATCGTAGTTCATCTCCCGAGAGTCTCGAAACGTTATCTCGTCGACTTATGTTGTAACCTTTCCTTTTCAGACATGTTGTTTGAAATATTTTGTTACCAACCCGATCTGAATCTCAGGCAGATATGATGGTTGGAACATTCCCACCATTTGCATCTTGTTCCCAGCTTGCACCCCATTGTGCCAATCCTACCATGGGTTACCTCTTGGTAATTACTACTCAGGATTATCTTCAAGTGGGCTTACCATGGGTCCCGTCCATCTCCGATGATATGCAAAATCATCCATTACGTTGTCTTCAACAAGGTAGTCCACATCGTCCACCTAGCCCGAGTATGTCATTCTTTTGAACTCCTTCAAATGATCCATTAAGAATTGCCTCAGGCTGGTATGAAGAGTTTCAATGATCTATGGATCAAAAGTAATTCTTTTTGCCACCTAAGGGAATAGCTCTACGAGTCACCTCCTCTAATGTGCCCCGTTTGACATGAAGGGCAACTTAACTCCTCGCTACTTGAAACGCATCCACCATCTTCTTAAGCGTGGAATTGTTGCCTACCATTCTGAACCTTCATCATCTGCCTCTTTCCATCGCGCTATGTGTTTTTGTCTCAACTCTAGGGATGTTTCTACGTCTCATTCCGTGAGTTGATCTTGTGTTCATTAAGATCAATGATCCATCCTTGTGAGGTTGTCTTGCTCTCTTGTCGCCATGTTGGATGAAGTTCTCGAAGGAAAGGATGTCATAATCAAAGATGATGATCGAATCAACACTCTAAAGCAGTGGAAGTTGGATCGAGAAGATTGTGATAGTTTGTGACCTCCTTTCTTCCTACCTCACGTCTCGAATCTTGGGACGAGATTCTTCTTTAGTGGGGGTGAGTTGTCACATCCCTAGCTTTACCTTGGCCTTGGACTATCTTGGTTGTTGCATCATGCTTAAATTCAAAGGAAAATTGAATTGAGGGAATTCCCAAAGCCTCAGAAATCTTTTAAAAAAATGAGCAAGTTAAAAATTTCTTCAAATAAGCCCAGGGAAATGTTCACTTTAATCCCTGAAAATATTGGCAAGAGGTAAAAATCCAAACCAATATTTTAGGGCATTAAGGGTAATTAAATTGGCATTTTGAATTAAACCATAATGTATTTGAATTGGCTTTATTTCTATTATAAAAGAAATACATGTCCAATAATTTTGGAAATTATTGTGGGCTGTAGAGTAATATCTCTAGTCCATACAATAATTTACAGAAGCAACAAAAATGGTTTAGTTTTTAAACTAAATCAAAACAAAGGAAAATAAATAGAAAATAGAAAGAAAAATAGGAAAAGAGAGGGACTTACCTAGCTTACCTGTCGCGGCCCAGCTGGCGGCCCAGCCCACTGGCAACTGCCAGTCGTCTCCCACCTCTGCCAGAAGGCAGAGGCGTGTCGCCCGCGCGCGCACCGGACGCCACCTCTTGTTTCCACCTCCTGCTTCCTCCCCACCATCCTCGACCGAGCACCTGGAGACGCCCCAAGCCCCCTGGTCCTTCTCCCTCACTCTCTGCTCTCCCCCTCGCCCTCTAGCCCCCATCCCCGACCTCACTAGAGAGTGCTCCGCTGTTGCCGTGTTTCACCCGCGTGGCCACCGTCCTCCTTTCGCCGCGCCGCCGTGTCCGGCATCTCCGATGTCGAGCACCACGTCTCCATGCTGAAGGAAACAAGCCGGAGGGCTCCGCTTCATCGCCATCGTCGTCGCCTTCGCCATCGACCGCCAGAGATCCGCCTCGCCGCCCCGCTCGCTCCGACGCTCCCCCAGCCTCGCTGACCTGCTCGTCCGACTCGCCGTGAGCCACTGACCCGAACCCCCTCCTTTGCGCTCCATTTGCACGCTGTAGCCGTCGCTTCGCTGGAGACCGAAACGCGCCGCCGCCCGAGCTTCTCGCTGATGTGGCCACAGTCGTCGTAGCTCCCAACCGAGCACACCCACGTGCTCATCGCGCCGCGTATGTGCCGTAGGAGCTAAGCACGCCACTCCACGGCCACAGTAGCCCCGTTCTAGAGTGCGCCTGAACTCCGGATGCCGCCAAGGTCGACGCCGCGCTCAACCCCGGCCACCCTAGCTGCTGCCGCTTGCTGCACTAGACGCGGACGAGCTCCAGCATCACGTACAGCCTCTCCGCCGCCGTTTTGGTCGCCGGAGGAGCATTTCCGAGCCGCCTCGCCGTCTCTGTCGTCGCCGGTGATGAGCCATGGGCCAAGCCCGCGGGTTTGACCCCGGTTGACCGGGATTTGACTTCCCCTGTGCCACTGACAGGTGGGTCCAGCCCCAGTTAATCTCTGGTTTAGTTTAAAGTTAAACCCAATTAGACCTGAGACACTGACTTGCGGGGCCCAGTGGTCAGGTTTGACCTGGGCTGACCACGTTGACCTGCTGACGCAGTGATGACGTCATGCTGACTCAGTTAATAATTTTTTGGTTTAAAAAATAATCCAGGATATTTCAGAAAATAGTTAAAACTTCTAAAAATCATAGAAAATCAACCGTAACTCCAAATGAAATAATTTATATATGAAAAATTATCAAAACAATCCAATCTATCCATTTATGCTACTTTCATGCATGATCAACCAACTTATACCCACTGTATTAGTGAAAACATGATAATGGCATTTTAAATGCTAAATATGGAGTTTGCATATGAACCCTTGGTCCATATGGACTTCATTTAAATTGTTCCTAGATGCATTACTGCAAATCATAACATTATTGCCATGTCACATTCATGCATCATATTGTTGCATTGCATTGATTGTGTTTCCTCTCTATTGTCGGTGTTTGTCCCCTCTCAGTAGACGACGTTCCGATGATTTGATCGATGACACCGATGAAGAACTATACTATCTTTAGAAGTTCCAGGCAAGAAAAACCCCCTTGTTCATTCCGATACAATCACACTCTCTTGCTCCTGCTCTCTTTTACTGCATTAGGACAACAACGATTCAACTGTTACATGCTGTGGTAGCTGAACCCCTTTCCTCTGCATGACCTGTCATTGCCAAAGTAAATAGATGAAACCCACTAGCATGAGTTGGAGTTGTTTGAGCCCTGTTGTGCCTATTCGTTCATGCTTGTTTGTCATGCTTGCTACTGCTTAGAGTTGAGTCAGGTCTGATTCATCGTGGATGAATTGGAATGTGGTGAACATGTCCTACCGTTGAGAGCTAAGTGTGTGAACACGATATGGTAAAGGTAGCGGTGAGAAGCCATGTAGGAGTACATGGTGGGTTGTCTCATTGCGGCCGTCCTCAGGAACTGAGTTCTGTGTTTGTGATCCATGAACAGCTACTACCACGCATTGGAATGCTTAAGTGCCCCTCTCGACTTATTAATCAACCTGATCTCTGTCCAGGAGTTGCAACTAGTTTCTGGTGTTTGTAGGTTGTGTTAGTAGTCTACCAAGTGGTACCTGATACAGGTGGGCTTGGGACAGACTAGGCACCGTGGCACGGTGTACCAAGCATAGATCCATCCGTCGAGGTGGGCTTGGGAACCCTACACACATCGTTTGAGGCCGTGAGCAACACCCCGGCCGGATCTCCTTGCGGATGGAACCCGGATAGGCGATAAACCTGGACTAGAGACTTGTTGGTTAGTCAGGTCGTGGCCGACTCCCTCGCCTGGCTTCCGCTTGAAGGTTTCCGAGGTACATGACATGTACAGGGCGATAAGTGGCGAGAGCGTGTGTGAAGAAGTACACCCCTGCAGGGTTATCATTATCTATTCGAATAGCCGGATTCCTCGGATATGGAAACTTGGACCCCTTGCATAGTTCATAGACAAGTGAAAGTGGATACTCTAAAATGCGCAAGATAAGCGTGAGTGCTATGGATGGCCTTCTCGTAGGGTGACGGGAGCAGATCCATAGTGGTGTATTGATATGGTGAATATGTGGACTCGTGTGCGCCACCCCAAAAGAGTTACTCGTAGTCGTAGTATAGGATAGCCACTGAGTCAAAGCTGGCTTGCTGCAGTCAAACTCCACCACCCCCTTTATTGATACCGATGCATATGTAGTTAGTTCTAATGTAAGTCTTGCTGGGTACATTTGTACTCACGTTTGCTTATTTTATGTTTTGTAGAGAGACTTCAGTCTCGCTAGTAGTTCCATGTGGACTTCGACATTTAGCTTGATACCTCATCTACGATCTTGTGCCCTCGGCAGGATCTGGTAGATAGTCAGGCTTCTCAGCCTTTTTCATTTGTAGAAGTTTGTACTCATACATGTTAAGCTTCCGCATGTGCTTTGACTTGTATGCTCTGAATGTTGGGTCATGAGACCCATGTTTGTTTTACCTGGCTCTTCGGAGCCTAATGAATAAATACTTGAGTCATAGAGTTATGTTGTGATGCCATGTTGTATTTACACATATCGAGCATATGGTGTGTATGATTGAAATGCTTGGTATGTGTGGGATCCGACAATCTAGTTGTTTATCCTTGGCAGCCTCTCTTATGGGGAAATGTAGTCTAGTGCTTCCATGAGCCATAATAGTCCGCTACAGCCCGGTTCACTGGAGTCCTGCTAGCCCAGCACTACTGCTCAGGACACTTGGCTGGCCGACAGGTGTTTCACTTTGTTCTTGTGTCTGTCCCTTCGGGGAAATGTCATGTGGTGACATCCGGAGTCCTGCCTAGCCTGCTACAGCCCGGGTTCCCGGAGTCCTGTTAGCCCAGTGCTACAGCCCGGATTCACACGCTGCTGACCGACATGCTCGATGTGATTCATGTATACCTATCCCCATAGGTTGGTGCCGCTTTGGGTTCACAACTAGCCATGTCGGCCCGGGTTCTCTATCATATGGATGCTAGCGACACTATCATATGCGTGAGCCAAAAGGCGCAAACGGTCCCGGGCCATGGTAAGGTGACACCCGTGGGAATACCGTGTGTGAGGCCGCAAAGTGATATGAGGTGTTACCGGCTAGATCGATGTGACTTGGAATCGGGGTCCTGACACTCCATCACCAATTCCATGATGCTCCCCACCAGGAGTGAGTAATTCCATCGTAGGCTCACTGGTCGGTGACGAGTTGGATGAGATTCATCATGTAATCGAGTTAGTTTTGTTAGGGCTTGATCCCTAATATCCACTATGTTCTAAGATTGATGTTGCCATGACTTTGCTATGCTTAATGCTTGTCACTAGGGCCCGAGTGCCATGATTTTAAATCTGCACCATTTATGTTTTCACCATTATATCTATGTTCTAGATCCGATATTGCGTGTCATATGCACCTATTACATGTTATGATCCGTAAACCCCAGGGTGACAATAATTGGGATACTTTCCGGTGACAATCGTAGTTTGAGTTCATGTATTCACTATGTGTTAATGCTTTGGTCAGGTTCTCTATTAAAAGGAGGCCTTAAAACATCCCTTAGTTTCCTTATGGACCCTTCTGCCACAGAAGGGTAGGACAAAAGAAGTCATGCAAGTTCTTTTCCATAAGCACGTATGACTATTTATAGAATACATGCCTACATTATATTGATGAACTGGAGCTAGTTCTGTGTCGCCCTAGGTTATGACTGTTATATGATGAATATCATCCAAAGAATTCACCAATCCAAGGCCTATAAATTTTCCACATATTCCTCTTGCTAAGTTACTATTGCTTTTGCTACTGTTACAATTGCTACAAAACTGTTACTACTGTTACCATTACTATTGATATTGTTACCACTGCTATCAAAACTATCATATTACTATGCTACTGATCACCTTGTTGGAGATATTTAATCTCCAGGTGTGGTTGAATTGACAAATCAACTGCCAATACTTACAAATATTCATTGGCTCCCCTTATTTCAAATCAATAAATTTGGGTTGAATACTCTACCCTCGAATACTGTTGCGATCCCCTATACTTGTGGGTTATCAAGACCTTTTTCTAGCGCCGTTGCCGGGGAGCATAGCTATATTTCCTAAGGCACTTGGGATTATTATCTGTTTATCACCATGAAGAACCTGAAGGATACATGAACCACAATCGTTCCCTCTAAGACGAGGGGCGGTAAGAAACTGTTATCACACTCTGCACTTGATTCACCTTTTGTTTTGAGTAGACTTGCAACACCACCACATGCTATTAATCCTAATATGTCACAAGTTATTGAGGATGCTACTTTTTCTATGATTGATGCTACTACCTAGCTTGATGATAATGTGCCACTAGGTGAATTTCTTGATGAACAACTTGCTAGAGCTAAAGATATTATGAATGCTGAAATTGATGAAATTATTGAAACCAATGAAGTTCTTGAAACTGAAAATCTTGAAACACCTATTAGACCTATCTCTCCTAGATTTGAAATGCCTAAGATACCTGATGGTTATATTATGGATGGAGAAATAGCTAGATACTTTCTTGCTTGCAAAGATAGAGATGTTCTTAAGAAACTATTATGCAAACTGAAAGAAAAATCTTTGAATGCTAGAATAAAATGTAATCCTAAGTTTGCTACTTCACCCATCTTTGTTACTAATAAGGATTATGAATTCTCTATCGACCCAAAGTTAATTACTTTGGTTGAATCTGATCCTTTCAGTGGCTATGACAAAGGAATTGTTGTGGCACATCTTACTACGTTAAACGATATAGCTACCCTTTTTGCTCATGATGAGAAAATTCGTTACTATTATATTCTCAATTTATTTCCGTTCTCATTGAAGGGTGATCCTAAGATATGGTACAATACTCTTGTTGCTGGTTGTGTGCGTAGTCCCCAGGATATGATTTATTACTTCTCTGAAAAAAATCCTGCTAATAAGAAACATGCTGCCTTATAGGAAATATTTAATTTTGTTTAAATTGAAAAAGAGAGTCTCCTGCAAGCTTCGGGGAGGCTTCTCCAACTTCTTAATGCTTTGCCTGATCATCCTCTTAAGAAAAATGAAATACTTGATATCTTCTATAATGGACTAACCAATGTTTCGAGGGACTTCCTAGATAGTTGTGCTAGTTGTGTTTTCAGGGAATGAACTATTGAACAAGCTGAGGAATTATTGAATATATAGTGAAGAATTACGATGATTGGACTCTTCCTGAACCACCGCCTAAACCCACTCCGAAGAAGAGGGGTATCTTATTTCTCAGTCCTGAAGATATGCAAGAGGCAAAGAAATGTATGAAGGAAAAAGGTATTAAAGTTGAAGATGTTAGGAATTTACCGCCTATTGAAGAAATACATGGACTTGATACACCACCACCACAGGTGGTACAGGTAAATTCTTTGTTAAAGTTTCATGAAGGTGACATCCATTACAATAAACATCCTAGCCAATGCCTATATGAATTCGACAATTACATTAGAAAACAAGAATACTTCAATGCAAATGTTAAGAGAAAAATGAATCTCTAATGATTGCTCGCTTGAGTGACTTGTTATTTAGAATCACTCATGATATTACAGGTGTAGGACAACATGCCTCTATGGTCCAAATTCAGCTAGAACAAGTTGCTAAATCTCAAAGAGAATTTCTTAGTGAAATGAAAAATAATATAAATGATTATGCTATTAGAGTAGCAACTAGAGGAGGTACAATGACTCAGGAACCACTTTATCCCGAGGGACACCCTAAAGGAATTGAACAAGACTCTGAAAGAATTAATACTGATGCATATAGCCCTTCTAAAAGGAAGAAGAAAAAGAAAAATGATAGGACTTTGCATACCTCTAGTGAACCTGAAATAGAAAAACCTCCTGAAGATAATAATGATGTCTCTATCTCAGATGCTGAAACTCAATCTGGTAATGAAAATTCTCTTAGTGATAATGAGAAAGATAATGATGATGCTCCTGAAAATACTCAACCAGACAATGATAAAGAACCAGATAATGATGTTGAGATAGAACCTGATGTTGATATTGATAACCCACAACCTAAAAATAAAATATATGATAAAAGAGACTTTGTTGCTAGAAATCATGGAGAAGAAAGAGAATCATGGGTTCAAAAACCTGGGCCCTTTCCACCTAAAAAATCTAAGAAAAAAGATGATGAAGAATTTGGACACTTTGCTGAAATGCTTAGGCCAGTCTTTTTGCATCCTCGCTTGACTGATATTTTAAAGATGCCCCCCTATGCTAAATATATGAAATAAATTTTTAGTAATAAAAGAAGGATACCTAAAGCTGAAATCTCCACCATGCTTGCTAATTATTCTCTGAAGAATGGAGTACCTAAAAAACTTGGAGATCTAGGAATACCAACTATACCTTGATCTATTAAAAGAAGTTATGTCAAAACTGTTTTTATGTGCCTTAGGAGCTGGTGTTAGTGTTATGCCTTTGTCTTTATACAAAAGACTAGATTTGAATAAACTCACACCTACTGAGTTATCATTGCAAATGGTTGATAAATCAACTGCCATACCGATTAGTATTTGTGAGGATGTGCCCGTTGTTGTTGCAAATGTTACTATCTTAACAGAATTTGTTAGGCTGTTATTGATTGCAATAAAAGCAAGGTCATTTTTCATATCAATGGTAATGGCATACGGTGCATTTTCCGAAGAAATAATTTCAAGTGAATGGTATTAATGTTATTGAAAAGTCTCCAACAATTACTATTGGAAGTTTTCAACTCCCTTTACCTACTATCAAATAGAAATATGAAATACTTATTATTGGGGATATCCATATCCCCGTTGAGGTAACTTAGTGTTTTATGAAAGTTCTTCGGGTTCATGTTAATCGAAAGTGGTTATTAATAAGACTTGATCAACCTTATTAATGGATTATTTTCGAGAGGCATGTGGTCGATGAATTTAATAGGCACAACCTTCTGTCCCTACTTTTTGTTTTTCGTTTTTCTTAGTTAAATAAAATAAAATGCCATGTTTATTCTGTTTTCCGAATTTTCCGTGAAGTAAAAAAGTGGTCAAAAATAAAAGTGCTCAGAATGACCTGAAATTTTAACACGATTTTTTCTAAATATTTTAGAATTTCTGGAACAATTAACCACACGAGGGGGTGCTCCTGGTGTCCACGAGACACCAGGGCGTGCCAGCCACCCCAAGCGTGCCCTAGTGTATGGTGGGCCCCGTGTGGCTCCCTCACTTATCCCTTTAGCCCATGTCATCTCCTACCTCCAGAAAAAAATCACTCTTGCTATCTCTCTCCCTCTCATGTTCTTGCTCTCAAACCCGCGGATTTCGATCTCTTTGCTCGAAGCTTCATTTCCGAAACTGTTTCGGGGGATTGCTAGTTGGTATGTGACTCCTCCATTGCTCCAATTAGTTTTTTTCTAGTGGTTTAATTTTGAGTATTTCGCTACTCTTGGTGCTGCTCTAAATAAGCTTGCATATTGAATTCTTTGAGTTCCAAGTAGTTTGAATGCTTGATTTGGCCTCTAGGCATCCATATGAGTAGTTACTATCAATCTTGTGATGTTTTGTTAAAAAAATCCATGGCCCAAAAATTTCATGATTTTGTTCATAAAGATGAGCTTTTTTTGGTAGTTTTCCTCCAAGAAGAATGCTAAGGGAGTTATTTGGGAATCATTGGACAATGACCTCAACACTCCAAGAATGCCGGAGGTGTGGCCGTGCGAATGGCCACATAATGCTTTCATGGAAGAGGCTGGGTTTCATCAACAGTTTTCACAATTCATTGCAAATGCAAGTCTAACCGACTTCCTCACAGATGAGTGTGACCAACACCATATCCTCACAAACTCCTTTGTGCAAAATATTCATTTTCGGAGTAGGAATAATCCTCCTGAGGTGCAGTTTAATTTATATGCTGAAACTCATCAGATACCGCCCACTGACTTTTGCGATATATGTGTGATTCCCTTTGACGGGGAATTAAGAGAGCCTAAACCTGTAGAGTTTGAGGACTTCTTCCTCACTTTGATAGTGGGTGAGGAAAGAGGCATGCCGAAAGACATCGCCACTAGCTTGAAGTTTCCTTCTGTGCATTACTTTGCTTCATTCAATGGGAAGTGTTTAACTGCTAGGGAGAAGGTTGGTTCAATCAGTGCTCCTGACCTCGCCATTTTACATCGTGCACTACACAATTGTCACACATTTAGCCTAGGGGATATTATTGCATGTCATCTGCACACTACTGTAGAATGCTGCTAAAGCGACACTACAATCAGATACCCTTCAACAAAACAGTGTGTGATGCATTAATTGCAAATGATGATGTAAAAAACCATCAAAAAAGATGAAAAATGTTTGTGATGGTGGATACATCAAACATGGTTCAGATTTCAGATGTGTGTGCGATGCGGGGCATATGGTTGATCCATACGAATTGTTTGTGATGAGACAGAACAATAGAAACGGGCAGCCAGATCAAGGTGTGTGCGATATACATCATACAGTTCACCCCGATGAACTATTTGTGATGAGGCGGAACAAAAGAAATGGGAAGCCAGATGAAGGTGTGTGTGATATACAACATACACTTCACTTGGATGAACTGTTTGTGATTAGGCAACACAAAAGAAATGGTCAGCCAGACGAAGGTGTGTGCGATATACGACATACAGTTCACACGGATGAACTGTTTGCATTGAGCCAAGAGAACAGAAACAATTCAACTTAACAAGATGTGTGTGATACGCGTCAAATAGGACTATAATCGGAAATGTGTGGGAAGACCGATAACAACACCAACGATTCCTGTTAACAAGCCATGTGTATTGTGAGCAAACGATTGCTGGTATAAATTTGTGAGTGATTGATGAAATCATCACCGACCGGTTCCATTGTTTAGTCTATGTGCGATGTGATTTTCTCTTTCCGCACAACATCTACGCTCTGTCTATAGAGCATCAAAATATATACTTAAAAAATAGCATTGCGTAACCAAATTAAGCATACAATTACACAAATGACTACACAAATAACATTTCCACACACCAAAGTAAGCAATTACATGCATACTGAACTAGGAGAAACAAGGATATAATCATCTACTTCTTGTTGTGACGACGCTTGCGATTGCTCTACTTCCGGCTAGATCCCTGGCCGTTTTGGGGGAGGAGCTGTCATGGGAACGATTCCGACAATAGAAAGGGCGTAGTGTAAGGGAGCATGATCTATCGAGATGCATATGGGTGACGCGGTGCTTTGAGCGAGTTCGGACCTCTCACGGTGGAGATAACGACCCTACATCTCGTGCTCCGGAGAGGCTTTCTTTATCTGTCATGAACACAGAGTTACATGGTGTATTTGAGAGAGAGAGAGAGGAGAACATATGAAAGGACAAGTGCTCCCTGGCTGATTTTGGTAATTAATGTCAACATATCTCTTGTTGGACTAATACTTCTACCTAGTATATTTCAGATGAGTTCAATAGTGGAGTGGCATGGACAAGAAGATGTGGAACCCCTTCAAGAAACTAAGGACAAGGATTGGCAAAAGCTCAAGACTCTTCATTTTCATTTTAGTGATCCAAGATCACATTGAGTCAATAGGAAAAGACAATACTATTAAAAGGGGATGAGGTGTTGCTTAATGGCTTGCTTGCTCAAAATGCTTAGTGATATTCTCCAAACGCCCTCAACCACTTTCTCATTTCCACATATGGCCCAAACCAAAATTCTAACTCGGCCCTACCTATTTGATCTATCCGGCGCCACCGAATTCACTTGACATAGCCACTGCCAGAAACCCTAATTAGTTTGATCTCACTGATGGGATCTCGGTCTCACCGACATGGGCTTGCAAACTCTCTGTTACCTGTTGCAAAAATGTCAGTCTCACCGAGATATGCAATTGGTCCCACCGAGTTTGCTTGACCAACTCTCTATTTTGCTTATTACCAAAATCGGTCACACCTAGTTTGTGTAATTGGTCACACCAAGTTGAGGTTTTACCCTAACCCTAGCACATCTTTCCCACCGAAAATCCTAATGTTCACATTTTGAACTGAATCGGTCTGACCGAGTTTGATTATTCGGTCTCACCGAGTTTGTTAAATTGTGGGTAACGGTTATATTTTGTGTGGAGGCTATATATACCCCTCCACCCTTCCTCCAGTGATGGAAAGAGCCATCAAAACATGCCTACACTTCCACTACACATTTTCTAAGAAAGAACCACCTACTCATGTGTTGAGACCAAGACATTCCAATCCAACCACACGAATCTTGATCTCTAGCCTTCCCCAAGTTGCTTTCCACTCAAATCATCTTCCCACCAAATCCAAATCTGTGTGAGAGAGTTGAGTGTTGGGGAGACTATCATTTGAAGCACAGGAGCAAGGAGTTCGTCATAAACACACCATCTATTACCTTTTGGAGAGTGGTGTTCCCTAGATTGGTTAGGTGTCACTTGGGAGCCTCCGTCAAGATTGTGGAGTTGAACCAAGGAGTTTGTAAGGGCAAGGAGATCGCCTACTTGTTGAAGATCTACCCAAGTGAGGCAAGTCCTTCGTGGGTGACGTCCATGGTGGGATAGACGAGGTTGCTTCTTCCTGGACCCTTCGTGGGTGGATCCCTTCGCGAACTCGTGCAACCGTTACCCTTCATGGGTTGAAGTCTCCATCAACGCGGATGTACGATAGCACCACCTATCGGAACCACGCCAAAAATCTCTATGTCTCCAATTGCGTTTGCACACTCCATTCCCATTCCTTTACTTTCTTTCAAGTTGCATGCTTTACTTTCCGCTGCTCATATACTCTTGCCATGCTTGCTTGTAATGTATTGTGAATGTTTAAACTTGTGCTAAAACTCCACCTTAACTTAAAGAAATTAAAAATTGCTACTTTTCCTTGTTGAGGGTCTAATCACCCCCATCTAGACACCTCTTCTTGACCCTACAATTGGTACCAGGGCATTGGTCTCCATTGCTTTGGTTTAATCAACATTGGAGGAAGATGGATGAGTCTACGTTGGGGAGTCTTAGACGTAGTGTACCTATACTTGATGGAGAGTTCTTTCATGAGTGGAAAATTGAGATGCTTAAGATTTTCAATGAATATCACTTGAACGAGTACATTACTACTCCTTGTGCGTGCCTTGTTGACCCCTTGCATCCTACCCTTGATGATTCTATTGACATGATCCGTAATCTTCGAACTGTCAATTTAATCACTAGAGGATTACCTAGAAACTTGATTGCTAGCTTGCCTGCTCTTGATTGTGCTTACACCATATGGAGATTTCTTGAGGAACAATTCCCAAATTATTCCTTTCAAAACTTAGATGAGACTCTTCGTCTATTACCTTAAGTCAGATGAATTCCAATGATCCTAAGTTTGATGATTGTTTATTTGAGCTTAGTAACCTCATGCGCGCCAAATGAGATGTTGGAACCATTAGCAATATCATCTCCGAAGCCATTAGAATTCATAAAGATGAACATTGTGATGATCACTTATCTAATGAATCACTCTCTCTAGGAATTGATCAATCACAAGACGATGTTGATAATGGATACTGTGATGAGGATGATGATAGTGACTTTGATGTCAATGAGTCTATGAGATACTTCCTCTTATGGCAAATCTTCACGGCTACATGGCAGGAGGAAAGGAATGGGTTCTTGATAGTGGATGTACCGATCACATGACCGGAGACAAGGACATGTTTCGTGAGCTTGCTGAAAACAACGACCCTCGAAAGTATGTCACTTTTGGTGACAACTCAAAGGGTAAGGTGGTTGGCCTTGGTAAGGGGGCCATCTCACATGATAGCTCCATACAAAATGTTATGCTCGTTGAATCCTTTGGCTATAATTTAGTTTCCGTATCTAGACTTGCTGACTTTGGTTTCAATTTCCTATTTACTAAAGTAGATTGCCAAGTGTTTCGTAGAGATAATCATAAAATGGTCTTTACCGGATTACGTAGAGGTGATCTTTACATTGTTGATTTCACTAAAAAGGCTCAACCTAGAACTTGCTTAATTGCTAAATCGTCTAAAGGTTGGTTGTGTCATAGAAGGTTAGGTCATGTGGGCATGCGAAATCTTGATAAGCTTATTAAAGGTGATCATATCCTTGGAGTGAAAGATGTTATATTTGACAAGGATAGACTGTGCAGTGCTTGTTAAGCAGGAAAACAAGTTGGAGGGAGTCACCATGTGAAGAACATCATGACCACGAGAAGACCGCTTGAGCTACTTCATATGGACCTTTTTGGTCTCAATGCCTATAAAAGTCTCAGTGGAAACTCATTTGGTCTAGTCCTAGTCGATCATTTTTCAAGATTTACGTGGGTGTTCTTTCTTGATGATAAATGGCAGGTCCAAAAGATCTTCAAGAACTTCTCTAGGAAGGCCCAAAATCAATTTTAAGTGAAGATCAAGAAGGTTCACAGCGACAATGAAATGGAGTTCAAGAACGCAAATGTGGATACCATTCTTGATGAAGAAGGGATTTCACACGAGTTCTCGGCTACATACACGCCTCAACAAAAGGGAGTTGTTGAGAGGAAGAACCAGATTCTTATTGAGATCGCAAGAACGATGCTTGATGAGTACAAGACGCCAAAACACTTTTGGGCCGAAGCGGTTGAGACAACTTGTCATGCAACAAATCGCCTATATCATCACAAGCTACTCGGCAAGACGGCATACGAGCTTCTCACTTGTAACAAACCCCAAGTTGGATACTTTCAAGTATTCGGCTCGAAGTGTTACATTCTTGATAAGCATCGTCATTCTAAATTTTCTCCTAAATCTCATGAGGGTTTCCTACTTGGTTATGGCTCAAACTCTCACACCTACCATGTCTACAACAATTTTACCCGAAAGGTTGAAGAGACGGTAGATGTGAAGTTTGATGAATCTAACGGCTCACAAGTAGAGCAATTGCCAATTGATGTAGGAGACAAAGATCCTTCGGAAGCAATCCAAGACTTGTCTATTGGCAAGATTCGTCCAACGGAGGTGAAGGAGAGTACCTCTTTCGTCCAAGTGGAAGCTTCTACTTCACGACAAGGTGAACCAAGAGTTGACACAGAGGCATACACAAGTGGGACATGCCAAGATTAAGAAAATGAAGAAGTACACCAAGATGAACATCATCAACCTCCTTCTCTACCTCGACAAGAGACCGACAGCGTCAACAACAAAGAAGGCCAACAGGAAGAGCACGATGATGAAGAAGATGTTCCACCACGACCTAAACAAAAGCTCTCATGAGTTCGAGCAAGAGTTTCACGAGACCATCCCGTCGAACAAATCTTCAATTATATTCAAACGGGGAGAATCACTCGCTCTAAAACTTGTTTGGCTAATTTTTGTGAACATTATTCATTCATCTCTAGCATTGAATCTATGAAGGTTGAAGAAGCATTGGAAGATCCGAATTGGATAAATGACATGCATGAAGAGCTACACAACTTGGAGAGAAACCAATTGTGGACATTGGCTGATAATCCCGACAACAACCACAACATCATTTGTACCAAATGGGTGTTTCACAACAAGCAAGACGAAGATGGACAAGTCATTCACAACAAAGCACGTCTAGTCGCCCAAGGCTACACTCAAGTCGAAGGTATGTACTATGGTGAGACATATGCCCCCATTGCTAGACTTGAGTCCATCCGCATCTTACTTGCCTGTGCTAATCACCATGATATTACCTTATACCAAATGGACATTAAAAGTTCTTTTCTAAATGGTGAAATTGAGGAGGTAGTTTATGTTAAACAACCTCCCAGCTTCATTAATCCTAAGAAACCTGGCCATGTTTACAAACTTCACAAAGCTCTTTATGGTCTTAAATAAGCTCCTAGAGCGTGGTATAAATGCTTGACCAAGTTCCTTATTGAAAAAGGCTTTGAGATTGGAAAAATTGATTCTACTCTTTTTACCAAAAGGGTTAATGGAGAGTTATTTGTGTTCCAAATTTATGTTGATGATATCATATTTGGTTCGACCAACCCTCACTTTAGTGCAAAGTTTGGAAAGATAATGTCGGAGAAGTTTGGGATGTCTATGATGAGTGAACTCAAGTTCTTTCTTGGGTGGAAAATCAAGCAAACTAAGGAGTGTACCTTTATTTCTCAAACAAAGTGTACCAAGGACTTATTCACGAAGTTCAACATGCAAGAATGCAAAGGTATGAATACACCCATGCCTACTAGTGGACATTTTGACTTGACTAAGGATGGCAAACCGATTGACAAGAAGGTTTATCGCTCTATGATTGGTTCATTGTTATATCTATGTGCCTCCCAATCCGATATTATTCTAAGTGTGTGCATGTGTGCACAATATCAAGCGGCCCCCAAATAATGTCAACTTAAGGCTGTGAAAAGGATAGTGAGATACTTAATCCATACACCAAATTTTGGCATTTGGTATCCTAAGAGGTCTTCTTTTGATCTTGTTGGCTATTCCAACTAGGACTATGCCGGAGACAAGGTTGATAGAAAGTACACTTCGGGTACGTGTCAATTTCTTGATAGATCTCTTGTGTCTTGGTCCTCCAAGAAACAATACTTAGTATCCTTATCCATCGCCGAAGCGAAAATACATTACCGCCGGATCATGTTGTGCTCAATTACTTTGGATGACCCAAACTCTTAAAGATTATGGGATATATGTGGAACATGTTACATTGCTTTGTGACAATGAAAGTTCTATGAAGATTGCTCATAATCCCATGCAACATTCTTGAACTAAGCATATTGAAGTTCGTCATCATTTCATTCGAGATCATATTGCTAAAGGAGACATTGATCTTAAGCATGTTCGTAACAATAAGCAATTGGCGGATATATTCACTAAACTTCTTGATGAGAAAGTATTTTGCCGTTTGAGAGGTGAATTGAACATCATTGATGCTTCAGACTTGGGGTAGAAACTCCATTTTGATACATGCAAGGCATGAGCTTTTGACTAATCCTTGATATTTCTCTTATGATAAATGATCATATGTCTTGGATATATGCTTGTACCCTTGCATGCTATCTAACCCTTGTAGGTACTTTGATGAGCTCGAATTCATGAGAATGCAACTCACTCACACCTTGAGCAATCTCTACATCACCAAGTCTCTACAATATGGTGTTTGAAGACAAGGAAGCATGAAAACCTTCAACATATCCTTTGACAAATTCTATATATCAAATTTCATTTTGTATCAAAATTCATGATTGTCACTTTGGATACACAAGTTCTCTTCCTTGCAAAAATAACCCATGTAGGAAGATGAACTCAAACTACAAGCGGTGCTCCCAACTCTTGTTGAGCTACATCAACCTTGAGCATCCTACACAAGTTGAACTACATGATCAAGGCCAACACCACCACCCAAGGTATGTTATTCCATCTTAGAGAAGCTTTACCCCAATTCATGGGTCAAAACAGCTCAACAAGATGAGAATACATAAAAAATGCTTAAATGAAAAATGGCAACCCGATTTCGAGCTTAAACGATGAGTATGACCTATGATCAAGTGTTCTCACTTGACTCCTCAGTCAATATACTCTAACATAGGTGACTTTGTCGCCGACCAATTCTAGGTGAAGTTATCCAGTGTTTCCTTGTGTCCTTGCATTTTGTCTCTTGCATGGTTGTTTCCCTTTGTCCCGCTAATAAAAAAACTTCATCTAGATTTCTTTATTTTCTCTAAAATGTTATGCATTCTATGAATCCAATTCATTGCAAATCTTTCAGTTAATTCCTTGGAAATCTTTGTGAAATCTTATTTACCTAGTGAGATGAGATGACAATTGTTTTCTCTATGTGTCAAATTCGGACTCACCAGCTTGTTTCTTTTGGTTAAAGCGAACCACCTCGGTGCCACGGAAGATAATAACTCGGTGTGACCAATTTAAATGCCGAGAAAAACTTTTCCATTTGCATCCTGCATATTTTTTCCAGCTCCACTCGATGATTCTTGACCTCTACCAGCATCTTACATTACATGCTGCTATGTTTTGTGACTCAAGGACCAAACCATTTTCGACTCACATTCCAGAAGACCCTTCTTGGAAATTGATGTCAAAGGGGAGAGAGATCACATGAAAGGGGAGAGTGATTAATCTCATCAAAGGGAGAGATACCCAGATGCATGGTATTCAAGAGGCGACAAGTCACATGTCTTCAAGAGGGGAAAAACATGTTAGTATGTGTTATGACGGTGTTGTTCTGATTTTCTTGTTTTTCTCTGATTTTCTTTTCCCTATCTTCTCCCATTATCCATATAAGATTCAGGGGGAGAAAGACATATAAGGGAAGGAGATCTTCGAATTCATTGCATATTTTTACTCTTTGGGGACATGTCCATATCACATAGAGTACCTAGTACTCACTCTCTACATGTCATCCCAATCTTGGTACTCTTGTGGTTTGTTGTTTGCTCTGTTTAGTAGATGTTTCTGTGTTATCTAACCTTGTTTACTTAGGTTCATCTCTTCCAAAGCCAGCTCAAGACCACAAGGTAAGTATATGCATCACACTCATGTTCATGATGATCTCTTGCTGATGTACATATTGTTTGCAAGAAGGACTCATGAACATGAAGGTACACTTCTTAAATCCACACCATTTGCTCTGATGCATATAGACAAGATACATGTAACCCATTGATTGCTCTGTCATGCTTATGCATTCACATGCTCTTATATTCATATTCACATGATTGCATACATGTAGGGGGGGGGGCATATGCATGTTACATGCCCTTCCAAAGATTTACTTATTATCCTTCATATCTTTATCTAAAGCTTTGATGTATGTTGTCATCAATTACCAAAAAGGGTGAGATTGAAAGCACAAGTGCTCCCTGAGTGATTTTAGTAATTAATGTCAACATATCTCTTGTTGGACTAATACTTCTACCTAGTATATTTCAGATGAGTTCAACAGTGGCGTGGCATGGACAAGAAGATGTGGAACCCCTTCAAGAAACTAAGGACAAGGATTGGCAAAATCTCAAGACTCTTCATTTTCATTTTAGTGATCCAATATGACATTGAGTCCATAGGAAAATAAAATACTATTAAAAGGGGATGAGGTGTTGCTTAATGGCTTGCTTGCTCAAAATGCTTAGTGATATGATCCAAAAGCCCTCAACCACTATCTCATTTCCACATATGTCCCAAACCAAAAGGCAAACTCGGCCCTACCGATTTGATCTATCTAGCGCCACCGGGTTCACTTGAGATAGCCACTGCCAGAAACCCTAATCAGTTCGATCTCACCGATGGGATCTCGGTCTCACCGAGATGGACTTGCAAACTCATTGTTACCTGTTGCAATAATGTCGATTTCACCGAGATATGCAACCGGTCCCACCGAGTTTGCTTGACCAACTCTATATTTTCCTTACTACCAAAATCGGTTCCATCAAGTTTGTGTAATCGGTCAAACCGAGTTGAGGTTTTACCCTAACCCTAGCACATCGGTCCCACTTAGTTGATCATATCGGTCCCATCGAAAGCCTAACGTTCACATTTTGAACTGAATCGGTTTGACCGACTGAGGGAGTCCTGGATTAGGGGGTATCCGGACAGCCGGATTATATCCTTTGGCCGGACTGTTGGACTATGAAGATATAAGATTGAATACTTCGTCCCGTGTCCGAATGGGACTCTCCTTGGCGTGGAAGGCAATCTTCGCAATACGGATATGTAGATCTCCTTCCTTGTAACCGACTCTGTGTAACCCTAGCCCCCTCCGGTGTCTATATAAACTGGAGGGTTTTAGTCCATAGGACAACAACAATCATACCATAGGCTAGCTTCTAGGGTTTAGCCTCTCTGATCTCGTGGTAGATCAACTCTTGTACTACTCATATTATCAAGAACAATCAAGTAGGACGTAGGGTTTTACCTCCATCAAGAGGGCCCGAACCTGGGTAAACATCGTGTCCCCTGCCTCCTGTTACCATCCGTCTAGACGCACAGTTCGGGACCCCCTACCTGAGATCCGCCGGTTTTGACACCGACATTGGTGCTTTCATTGAGAGTTCCTCTGTGTCGTCATCGTTAGCATTGATGGCTCCTTCGATCACCGATAGCAATGCGGTCCAATGTGAGACTTTTCTCCCCGGACAGATCTTTGTATTCGGCGGCTTCGCACTGCAGGCCAACTCGCTTGGCCATCTGGAGCAGATCGAGCGTTACGCCCCTGGCCACCTGGTTAGGTTTGGAAGCTTAAACTACAGGCCCGACATCCACAGAGACTTGATCTTCGACAGATTCAAGACCGTGCCGAGTGCGCCGCACAGTCACGATGAGCATGATTTAGCTCTACCATCAGACAGTGTTCAGGAGACCGCACCGGCGACCGCTCCGACCCTCAATTCGGAGCCAATTGCGCCATCCATGGACGGGTGGATGGATGTAACGCCCCAAGACCGGAGCGTCAGATGCCCTCCAGGGTTTCCGGGTTTTTCGTCATGTGAGTTGGTTTGGTCCGTTGCATTTAATCTTTGCATATTTTGCATTGCATCATGTCATCATGACATCATCTCATAAATCTTTTGCAACTCAACTAAATAAATCGTATGGATGTTCGGTCCATTTAAATTGAGGGAATTCACAGGGTGAGTTCTCTTTATAACATATCCTCCCGATATTAGTGGAGCTATTATAAAAATTATCCATTCTTTTGGAATCACCTAAAACACACTTGCAAATTTTCCCCATGCCTTTGTTATCTCGCTGCTTGACCTCGAACCTTGCCATTTATTCTTTCGTCATTTTCCAGAACTCTACCAAAATTCTCAACATTTTTTGGAAACTCCTAGAACCTACCCTAGTTCAAACCTTTTGAATTAAATTCAAAGAAATTTGAATTTATTCTTTCAATCTTGGTCTTTCCTAATTTTCTCGGACCTAACATATTTTTGTGAGTCCGGGAAATTTATTCGCGAGTCCAACTTTGCTCCCTAAACCCCCTCTTCATTTCTTTTTCTTCTCTTGTTTTCTGTTATAGAAATAATAGATGAGAGAGGGAGTGGAGAGCCCAGCAGCCTCCCTCTCCTCTGGGCCGGCCAGCCAGGCCACCCTGCTCCCCTCGGCCCACCATAGGCCCAACCGGCACCCTCACTACCTAACCCTAGCCCGATCTCCCTTTCCCTCGACCCCAACACCAGCGCCGCCACCCGTCGTCCTTCCCGATTCCCCCTCGTCTCTCCTGTTGTCCCGCTGCTCGCGCCGCTAGGAAGGAGCGCCCGCGCTCGATGCCTCTGCCCGATCCCATCTCACGCTCGTCCTCTCCCTCTCGCCTCGCTGCTCTGCCGCCCCTCTGCTCCTGCTTCTTCTCTAGTAGGCCGCCGCCCTACACCGGCGAGCACGACGCCCTTCGTGCGGCCCCCTTCCTCTGTTTCTGCCCTTCCCCGCGCCTTTTGCTGCCTTCCCCGCCTCGCTGCTTGCCCGCGGGCCACGCGGCCTGATGCCGGCGACCAGCGCCGCCGTGGCCGCCCCCTCACACGCCCGCCTTAGCGCCTCCTCCCGCCTTCGCCTCCCTCTCCTGCATGATCGCCCTAGGCTCCTCAGGAAGCCGCGCCACCCGTCTCTGGCCATGGCTCCGGCGAGAACCGGGCAGCCCCACGCCAGAGCCGTCGTTTCTGCTGCTGCCGTGGTTTCCCGTGACAGACGAAACGGGCACGCCGCCTCCCCGCCATGGTGTCGCGCCCCTGTTCATCATCGTGGTCACCGCAACCCCTTTGTTGGCCGCGAAGACTGCCATGTTGCTGCCCCGTGCGAGACCGTCAAGTACCATGACAGACTGCGAGCTCCACGGATCCGCCAAGTACTAGGTCAACGAGGACCGCCAAGTTCATCTTCCGCCGTCTCCGAAATCACCAAGTTCCACGACGAAATGAGTACCACTACCGTCGTTGAAGGCCATCAAGTGAACATCTACCGATGACGTGTACGACCTACTTCGTGAACGTGCACCACTACGCCCGGAGGCATCGGATCCGGCAAGTCCAACAACGACTATGCACAACTATCCGCGACCACGAACGTCTACGAAACATGTACCACGACCATCACGGAAGACCCCGTGGACATCAAGTTCCGTGTCGTGACCCCGAACATCTACGGACATGAACCACTACTTCCCTCGACGATCCATGAACGCCTACTTCCATCTACGAACTTGTCTTGCTGCCGTCATGTGGGAACCCGGAATCCGGGAGCACCCCATCTTTTGCAAGACACACTCGCACCCATTTCCTTTGCACCGGTATCCCTGTGAGCTACCGGATCATCAAATTGTTGCCGCGGCATCATTTCCGTTTCGTTATCGTGGCACCCTTTTTCATTTCCGCCACGATGACAAATGCTTCATAATATGCTCTTGTTAACATTCTCTTAAAATTGCATAAACTTGAACATGACATCCGCATCATGATAACAACATTTAATATGTTTAAAAATTATTGTTGCATTAAATTGCTAGATGCACATGAGGAGTCTCCGAATTTGTTGTTTGTTGTTCCGGCCTCATTTAAACTTGCCTAGATTAGATAGTTTCATCATGTTTCACCTCTTGCCATGCTAACAACATTTAATCTTGTTGGGTACATAAACGAGAGAGAACTAAGATAAGGCATGTGGTGTTCCGTCAATATGCAACTCGTTGCATATTGAGCTCCACTTAATTTGTAGTTTTGGTTGTTGCACTTTGCCATGCCATGCCTCATTAAACCGGACATGCATCATAATTGTTTGTGCATCATGCCATGTTCATGTCGTGGTTGTTTACTACGTTGTTTGCTTCCGGTGTTGCTTCTTCGGGTTGGTTCCGTTAACGCCGTGTTGTGAGGATCCGTTCGTCTACGTCCGTTTGTCTTCTTCATGGACTCGTTCTTCTTCCTTGCGGGATTTCAGGCAAGATGATCATACCCTCGAAATCACTACTATCTTTGCTATGCTAGATTGCTCGCTCTTTTGCTATGCCATTGCTACGATGCCTACCATTTGCTTTCAAGCCTCCCAAATTGCCATGTCAAACCTCTAACCCACCATGTCCTAGCAAAACGTTGACTGGCTATGTTACTGCTTTGCTCAGCCCCTCTTATAGCGTTGTTAGTTGCAAGTGAAGATTGAAGTTTGTTCCTTGTTGGAACATGGAGATGTCATTCCTTGTTGGGACATATTTACTTGTTGGGATATCACTATATATCTTATTTAATTAATGCATCTATATACTGGGTAAAGGGTGGAAGGCTCGGCCTTATGCCTGGTGCTTTGTTCCACTCTTGCCGCCCTAGTTTCCATTATATCGGTGTTATGTTCCCGGATTTTGCGTCCCTTACGCGGTTGGGCTATAATGGGAACCCCTTAACAGTTCGCCTTAAGTAAAGCTCTTCCAGCAATGCCCAACATTGGTTTTACCATTCGCCACCTAGCTTTTCTTTCCCTTGGGTCGGCCAGCCCGAAGGTCATCTTTATTTTAACCCCCCCCCCCCCCGGGCCAGTGCTCCTCTGAGTGTTGGTCCGAACTGAGCTGCCCGCGGGGCCACCTCGGGGAAACTTGAGGGTTGGTTTTACTCGTAGCTAGTCTCATATGTGTGTGCCCTGAGAAAGAGATATGTGCAGCTCCTATCGGGATTTGTCGGCACATTCGGGTGGTGTTGCTGGTTTAGTTTTACCCTGTCGAAATGTCTTGTTGTACCGGGATACCGAGTCTGATCGGAATGTCTCGGGTGGAGGTCTATTCCTTCGTTGACCGTGAGAGCTTGTGATGGGCTAAGTTGGGACACCCCTGTAGGGATTTGAACTTTCGAAAGTCGTGCCCGCTGTTATGGGCATATGGGAATTTGTTAATGTTCGGATGTAGATAACTTGAACCTTACTTAATTAAAATGAATCAACAACGTGTGTTACCATGATGGTCTCTTTCCGGCGGAGTCCGGGAAGTGAACATGGTGTTGGAGTTATGTCTGACGTAGGTTGTTTTAGGATCACTTCTTGATCATACTTTCACGACCGTGCTTTGCTTTCTCTTCTCGCTCTCATTTGCGTATGTTAGCCACCATATATGTTAGTCGCTTGCTGCAGCTCCACCTCATACCTTTACCTTACCCATAAGCTTAAATAGTCTTGATCGCGAGGGTGCGAGATTGCTGAGTCCCCGTGGCTCACAGATACTTCCAAAACCAGCTTGCAGGTGCCAATGAGTCCGTGCAGATGGCGCAACCAAGCTCAGGAGGAGCTCGATGCAGATCTTGACCTTTGTGGTGTTTCGTTCTAGTTGATCAGTAGTGGAGCCCAGTTGGGGTCGATCGGGGACCTTTGTCGCATTTGGGGTTCTTCTTTTATTTTGGCTCCGTAGTGGGGCCCTGATTGTATTTGGTTGTTGTAATGCTTTATTCATGTAATTAGGTGAAGTGGCGATTGTAAGCCAACTATGCATCTCTTTCCCTTATTATATTACATGGGTTGTGTGAAGATTACCTCACTTGCGACATATGCCTTCAATGCGATTATGCCTCTAAGTCGTGCCTCGACACGTGGGAGATATAGTCGCATCGAGGGTGTTACAAGTTGGTATCAGAGCCTTCCCCGACCTTAGGAGCCCCCATTGCTTGATCGTTTTTAGTGGCCGAGTTGTGTCTAGAAAAATGTTTTGAGTCATTTAGGAATTATATATCGGAGACTTTAGAAATTCTTTTTACTTCCCAGTCTCCTCATCGCTCTGGTAAGGCATCCTGACGTAGAGTTTTGACTCTTCTCTTCTCAAATTTCACTAAAAAAAATTTTAGGATCACGCGAGTATCTTGTAATCGTTCCGATGGCTTATGATGAGAACATTGTCTTGGTGGCTCCTGTCAGGGGTTTTGTTGGAAGTGTCCCGGGGAGTTGAGCTCTGAGGTGTTGTCGTCATAATTTTATCGTTGCAATTCTGGAATACCTGAGTTTAGTACGCCGACATTGAAAATCTCTTTTATGTAGTTCGTTGGTGAGATAACCTCGACGCCACCCAGTACTGGGGTGGGAGTTCGGGAGTATCGCCATGACTTGTATAACGGATGCTTTTCGAAGGTTGAGGTAGACGATTTCCGAAGGTTTTTTGGTTACGTGTTGAAGGATGGATACAACTGGATGTAGGATTTGCTAGTTTGGGTGAGATATTATGCTTCCCCTGTATCCCCAACACCTGATTGCATAACCGGAAAATTTCGGGAGTTTATGAGTGGGAATTCAAGTAGCTCTTAGGATATCTTTCCGACAGATTTATGATATGAAATTGGGGTTCGACGTCTAGTGGTCCACCTATCCACGGTCGGTTTTATAGTGGTCTCGTTGTGTCTTAAAGAGTCCTTGGCTATGCCGACTCGGGGATGCTTCGTATGTCATGTGCACTGCCTTGTACATGATGGTGCTGTACGATTGAGCCCGTGTAGGCCCCACCACGAAAACTTCGGGCGAAATCTCTATCATATGTTTGTTCCGGCTTATTTTGCAAGCCAATCCTTTGTTTTGTTTTGGAGTTGTGGTATTCGAGTTGCTTCGAAGTCAAATGTTGATTCCATACCTTTTCCAAGTGGTGTTCTCATATTCCTATGTGAATACTAATCCTTCTCGATCATCGAGTTTCTCATTTCAATTTCTTTTCAATCGGTGTGTCTCTCCTCAAGTGGATCCGATCATTTCAACATCTGCAAGATCAAGTATCAGCTCTCTCAACGGCGTTCGTTTCATCCATCTCCAAGTTGTCTTTCTTTTTCCCACCCTCCCTCCCTTTTTGTTTCTTCGAGGACCCAGATTTCTTCATCGGGTATCCATTCATTTCATGTGAAGTCACTCCATTCTTTTTCGTCAATATTCTTACCCGGTGGTTCTCAAGGAGATGTTCTTCTAGTTCATCATTATTTGCTCTTTTCTTCTCCGGTGGACTGAACTCAAGCTTTCGTGTTGTTCATATCCTTTTCCTCGTTCCGGTGCACCTCATAATAATTCACTTCTCGCAATTCATTTGTTCTGGAGTGCTCAAGATATCTCGAAGATTCGTGTTTCCACTCTGCTTTCATTCAAACTCTTTCGAGGATGTTATCTCTTTCAAGTCATTTAATTCAACCGGTGCAATATCTTTCAAGTAATCATTCCAACGGTGTTTATTTTGAGTGGGCCCTAACCCACAGGTCTTTTCCCAGGATCTTACCTGACTCTTCTTATTTTCCCGGAGTTATCCTAAATTCCTTTTAAAGTTTGACATAAGAATGAGTTATCATCAGTCAAATGTATTTCTCCAAGATCTTTCAAATTCTTTTCATCGTTGGCTCAACCTTTCCATTCTTCATCCCGGAGTGCCTCAATAATTCTTGGTGGTGTTTCTCGTTGTAATTCTCAGATTTTTGAAGACCGAAGAAGAGTTTCTCTTTAATCTTGCTCCATTCTCTTCAAGATTCGTGATTCTAGCTTGTTGCCATCCTCTCGTAATTGTTTTGATCGTGAGAATTCTTTTCACCTAACCGGAGTAATTCAAGAGTCGTCTCAGTTTGATTATCTGGAGCCCATCATCTAAGATTTATTCATTCTCAGCTTTCAGCTCTCTTTCTCTAAATCTTACCAGCGCATCATTCTAGTATTCTCTTATCAGCTCGTGATCTCTTCGTTCTCATGTAACTAAATCCCCTCTAGCTTCTTTGTTCATTTTTTTAATTCTTCCCGGTGTTTCGTTATCTTTTATTCGTTCATTTGCAATTCTTACGGTGGTTCGTTCAAGATTTCTTCTTCCTTCTTATCATATCAATTTATTCGTTGTTTCAAACCTTCCATTCGCTCAATACCTTCCCAAGTCTAATGTTATATCTCTCTTAATCTTTTCTACGAGAATAAGTAATATGCCAAACCCGTTGATTGTCATCAGTTTAATTGGTGAAGGTTAAGCATAATGTAATTCTAATTCTTGTTTCACCCAAATGATTATTTCCCTATTCCGGAGGTTCATCAAGATCTCAGTTGTTCATCTTATCTTTTCTTCCCGGAGTTCCAAGCTCTAATTATCACGGATATCCATCTAAATCATTGCAAGGGTTCACCTTGTGTTTTCATTTTCTCTTTCTTTTTATTCTTTTGTTACTAGAGTTTCTTCTTGGAGGTTCTACATGATGGATTCATCAAGGAGTTAATTCCTTTTCGAAGTTTTCATCGATATTCTTTTCTAAGGAGTTCAAGCTTTCTTCATCTTGATATCCGGAGCGTAATTCTTTCTACCATGTTATTTGAGGTGGTGCTATATCATTCTTGATAATTTGAATTCATGTTTCTTCATTCACATGTTGTCAAGATCGAGATATCTTAAATCCATCAAGCTCGTCATGGGAATTATCTTGGGTTATATTTCACCTAAAGCTTTCCCTAAGGGTTGTTGCTAGTAATGGTGCTCATAAATGACCCAAGTTCTTCATTTATCCTCCCGGTGAGATAAGTTTCTCGTCTCCTTGTTCTTACCAATCAAATCTATTCCGTGAGTGGCAAGTTGTCACCTCATAATTTGAGTTGTATTCCATAAGACCATATCAAGCTTATTATTTTTGTTGTTGGTTTTCCAACAACTCCGTTCAACCCTTCTCCTAAAGATGCCTTTTCAGGCTCTTTTGTAGCAGAAGTTGGCATTGTCTTCTACATTCGTTTGTCTCAATTATCTTTACTCCACTCTTTCGTTCCGGAGGCATTGTGATGTTGCTCTCTGCAACCCATCTTCTTGTTTTGTCAGGGTCGTGTTCTTTTCGTCCTTATCCTTTTAACCGGAGTGTCGTGCCTGCTTTTCAAATTTTTCCCATTCTGCCAAGTTTTGCCTCCCTTCTCAGATGGAGTGCTGCTCAAATTATATCATTGTTAATCCTTCTCCATCTTGTTTTAACCGGAGTGGTTTCAATATACATCTTGCCCTTCAACCTCAAGGTTTTTTTCGCAATGTTCTTTGTCCCTCTTTTCTAACGGAGTGTTTTCAACTTCATTCATCGCCGTGGTATTCTTTTCTCGAAATGTCTTAACCACGCAAGGTTCTTTGGTTTCACTCGTTTGTCAAAGAAGCAACTTAGTTTTACCTCTTCTCTTTCTCTTCCGTTTTCCCTCCGGTGCCATTCTAGATCTCGGGACGAGATCCTCTCGTAGTGGTGGAGTGTTGTAACGCCCCAAGGCCGGAGCTTCAGATGCCTTCCAGGGTTTCCGGGTTTTTCGTCATGTGAGTTGGTTTGGTCCGTTGCATTTAATCTTTGCATATTTTGCGTTGCATCATGTCATCATGCCATCATCTCATAAATCTTTTGCAACTCAACTCAATAAATCGTATGGATGTTCGGTCCATTTAAATTGAGGGAATTCACAGGGTGAGTTCTCTTTATAACATATCCTCCCAATATTAGTGGAGCTATTATAAAAATTATCCATTCTTTTTGAATCACCTAAAACACACTTGCAAATTTTCCACATGCCTTTGTTATCTCGCTGCTTGACCTCGAACCTTGCCATTTATTCTTTCGTCATTTTCCAGAACTCTACCAAAATTCTCAACATTTTTTGGAAACTCCTAGAACCTACCCTAGTTCAAACCTTTTGAATTAAATTCAAAGAAATTTGAATTTATTCTTTCAATCTTGGTCTTTCCTAATTTTCTCGGTCCTAACATATTTTTGTGAGTCCGGGAAATTTATTCGCGAGTCCAACTTTGCTCCCTAAACCCCCTCTTCATTTCTTTTTCTTCTCTTGTTTTCTGTTATAGAAATAATAGATGAGAGAGGGAGTGGAGAGCCCAGCAGCCTCCCTCTCCTCTGGGCCGGCCAGCCAGGCCACCCTGCTCCCCTCGGCCCACCATAGGCCCAACCGGCACCCTCACTACCTAACCCTAGCCCGATCTCCCTTTCCCTCGACCCCAACACCAGCGCCGCCACCCCTCGTCCTTCCTGATTCCCCCTCGTCTCTCCTGTTGTCCCGCTGCTCGCGCCGCTAGGAAGGAGCGCCCGCGCTCGATGCCTCTGCCCGATCCCATCTCACGCTCGTCCTCTCCCTCTCGCCTCGCTGCTCTGCCGCCCCTCTGCTCCTGCTTCCTATCTAGTAGGCCGCCGCCCTACGCCGGAGAGCACGATGCCCTTCGTGCGGCCCCCTTCCTCCGTTTCTGCCATTCCCCGCGCCTTTTGCTGCCTTCCTCGCCTCGCTGCTTGCCCGCGGGCCACGCGGCCTGATGCCGGCGACCAGCGCCGCCGCGGCCGCCCCCTCACACGCCCGCCTCAGCGCCTCCTCCCGCCTTTGCCTCCCTCTCCTGCATGATCGCCCTAGGCTCCTTAGGAAGCCGCGCCACCCGTCTCTGGCCATGGCTTCGGCGAGAACCGGGCAGCCCCACGCCAGAGCCGTCGTTTCTGCTGCTGCCGTGGTTTCCCGTGACAGACGAAACGGGCATGCCGCCTCCCCGCCATGGTGTCGCGCCCCTGTTCATCATCGTGGTCACCGCGACCCCTTTGTTGGCCGCCCAGACTACCATGTTGCTGCCCCGTGCGAGACCGTCAAGTACCACGACAGACCGCGAGCTCCACGGATCCGCCAAGTACTAGGTCAACAAGGACCGCCAAGTTCGTCTTCCGCCGTCTCCAAAATTGCCAAGTTCCACGACAAAATGAGTACCACTACCGCCGTTGAAGGCCATCAAGTGAACATCTACCGATGACGTGTACGACCTACTTCGTGAACGTGCACCACTACGCCTGGAGGCATCGGATCCGGCAAGTCCAACAACGACTATGCACAACTATCGGCGACCACGAACGTCTACGAAACATGTACCACGACCATCGCGGAAGACCCCGTGGACATCAAGTTCCGTGTCGTGACCCCGAACATCTACGGACATGAACCACTACTTTCCTCGACGATCCGTGAACGCCTACTTCCCTCTACGAACTTGGTCCATTCCGACAATGCACACTTCGAAGGTATAACCGCCGAGAACGACCGCCCGTGGATGAATGCTTGCGATGTATGAGTTGAACCATGTGTTGCTCCGTGTAAGAGTTGCCCGTTGCACGAAGCCCCTCTTTTGTCTTGCCGCCGTCATGTGGGAACCCGGAATCCGGGAGCACCCCATCTTTTGCATGACACACTCGCACCCACTTCCTTTGCACCGGTATCCCCGTCAGCTACCGGATCATCAAATTGTTGCCGCGGCATCATTTCCATTTCGTTATCGTGGCACCTTTTTTCATTTCCGCCACGATGACAAATGCTTCATAATATGCTCTTGTTAACATTCTCTTAAAATTGCATAAACTTGAACATGACAACCGGATCATGATAACAACATTTAATATGTTTAAAAATTGTTGTTGCATTAAATTGCTAGATGCACATGAGGAGTTTCCGGATTTGTTGTTTGTTGTTCCAGCCTCATTTAAACTTGCCTAGATTAGATAGTTTCATCATGTTTCACCTCTTGCCATGCTAACAACATTTAATCTTCTTGGGTACATAAACGAGAGAGAACTAAGATAAGGCATGTGGTGTTCCGTCAATATGCAACTCGTTGCATATTGAGCTCCACTTAATTTGTAGTTTTGGTTGTTGCACTTTGCCATGCCATGCCTCATTAAACCGGACATGCATCATAATTGTTTGTGCATCATGCCATGTTCATGTCGTGGTTGTTTACTATGTCGTTTGCTTCTTTCCGGTGTTGCTTCTTCGGGTTGGTTCCGTTAATGTCGTGTTGTGAGGATCCGTTCGTCTACGTCCGTTTGTCTTCTTCATGGACTCGTTCTTCTTCCTTGCGGGATTTCAGGCAAGATGATCATACCCTCGAAATCACTAGTATCTTTGCTATGCTAGATTGCTCGCTCTTTTGCTATGCCATTGCTACGATGCCTACCATTTGCTTTCAAGCCTCCCAAATTGCCATGTCAAACCTCTAACCCACCTTGTCCTAGCAAACCGTTGACTGGCTATGTTACCGCTTTGCTCAGCCCCTCTTATAGCGTTGTTAGTTGCAGGTGAAGATTGAAGTTTGTTCCTTGTTGGAACATGGAGATGTCGTTCCTTGTTGGGACATATTTACTTGTTGGGATATCACTATATATCTTATTTAATTAATGCATCTATATACTGGGTAAAGGGTGGAAGGCTCGGCCTTATGCCTGGTGCTTTGTTCCACTCTTGCCGCCCTAGTTTCCGTCATATCAGTGTTATGTTCCTGGATTTTGCGTCCCTTACGCGGTTGGGCTATAATGGGAACCCCTTGACAGTTCGCCTTAAGTAAAGCTCTTCCAGCAATGCCCAACATTGGTTTTACCATTCGCCACCTAGCCTTTTCTTTTCCTTGGGTCGACCAGCCCGAGGGTCATCTTTATTTTAACCCCCCCGGGCCAGTGCTCCTTTGAGTGTTGGTCCGAACTGAGCTGCCTGCGGGGCCACCTCGGGGAAACTTGAGGGTTGGTTTTACTCGTAGCTAGTCTCATCTGAGTGTGCCCTGAGAAAGACATATGTGCAGCTCCTATCGGGATTTGTCGGCACACTCGGGCGGTGTTGCTGGTTTAGTTTTACCCTGTCGAAATGTCTTGTTGTACCGGGATACCGAGTCTGATCGGAATGTCTCGGGTGGAGGTCTATTCCTTCTTTGACCGTGAGAGCTTGTGATGGGCTAAGTTGGGACACCCCTGCAGGGATTTGAACTTTTGAAAGTCGTGCCCGCGGTTATGGGCAGATGGGAATTTGTTAATGTCTGGTTGTAGATACCTTGAACCTTACTTAATTAAAATGAATCAACAACGTGTGTTACCGTGATGGTCTCTTTCCGGCGGAGTCCGGGAAGTGAACATGGTGTTGGAGTTATGTCTGACGTAGGTTGTTTTAGGATCACTTCTTGATCATACTTTCACGATCGTGCTTTGCCTTCTCTTCTCGCTCTCATTTGCGTATGTTAGCCACCATATATGCTAGTCGCTTGCTGCAGCTCCACGTCATACCTTTACCTTACCCATAAGCTTAAATAGTCTTGATCACGAGGGTGCGAGATTGCTGAGTCCCCATGGCTCACAGATATTTCCAAAACCAGCTTGCAGGTGCCAATGAGTCCGTGCAGATGGCGCAACCAAGCTCAGGAGGAGCTCGATGCAGATCTTGACCTTTGTGGTGTTTCGTTCTAGTTGATCAGTAGTGGAACCCAGTTGGGGTCGATCGGGGACCTTTGTCGCATTTGGGGTTCTTCTTTTATTTTGGCTCCGTAGTCGGGCCCTGATTGTATTTGGTTGTTGTAATGCTTTATTCATGTAATTGGGTGAAGTGGCGATTGTAAGCCAACTATGCATCTCTTTCCCTTATTATATTACATGGGTTGTGTGAAGATTACCTCACTTGCGACATATGCCTTCAATGCGATGCCTCTAAGTCGTGCCTCGACATGTGGGAGATATAGTCGCATCGAGGGTGTTACAATAGACCCCGCCACGGAGGCTGCATTCTCAGCGGCGATCGAGCCGAGTATCGACCTTACCCTTCACGAGAGCCGTGACGCCAAACTATCGGATTCTTCTCCGGCCACGAACTCTGAACCGCCTGCGCTCGTGCCTATTGATTCCGACTGGGCGCCGATCATGGAGTTCACCTCCGCGGATATCTTTCAGCACTCGCCTTTCGGTGACATACTGAACTCATTGAGGTCTCTCTCCTTGTTAGGAGAGTCCTGGCCGAACTATGTCCGGTAGGATTGGGATGCGGATGACGAAGAAATTCGCCTCCCACCCACCACCCACTTAGTAGCCACTGTCGACAATTTGACCGACATGCTCGACTTTGACTCCGCAGACATCGACGGTATGGACGACGATGCAGGAGACGAACAAGAACCACTGCCCACAGGGCACTGGACAACCACCTCATCATATGATATATATATATATATATATATATATATATATGGTGGACACACCCAAAGAAGGCAATGGCGATGGGACATCGGAGGATGACCCCTCCAAGAAGCAACCCAAGCGCCGACGTCAACAGCGTCGCTCTAAGTCTCGCCAAAACAAAAGCGGTGATTCCGGCACAAGAGATAATAGCACTCCGGACAGTGCCGAAGTTGACAACAATCCCCTCCAGCAAGATTTAGAGCAGGAGGATGGAGAAGCCAGCCCTCCAGAGAGAGCGGCAGATGGAGAGGCGGAGGATGATAATTGCATGCCTCCCTCCGAAGATGAGGCAAGCCTCGACGATAACGAATTTGTCATGCCTGAGGATCCCGTCGAGCAAGAGCGCTTCAAGCGTTGGCTTATAGCCATGGCAAATAGCCTTAAAAAAAGCAACAGCAGCTTCAAGCAAATCAAGATTTGCTAGCTGATAGATGGACTGAAGTCCTTGCGGCCGAGGAATATGAAATCGAACGCCCCTCCAAGAGTTACCCAAAGCGCAGGTTGCTACCCCGACTAGAGGAGGAAGCATTAAAACCTACATCTCTAGCGTATGACGCGGCTGATCGGCTACCTCGTGGCCGCGACAGAGAGGCATTTCAACCAAAAGCTCAGTTCGCACCCCGACGCCACTCAAATAAAAATGTCAAGGCACGGGGAAACGCGCTAGACCTGCGAGACGTATTGGAGGACAAAGCAAAACACGCAATATCGATCTATGGATCACGAGGGCGCACCACTACGCGAGAAGATAACCGTCACGCCGGATACAGTAAAAGTAAATCTGGTCGGGCCGAACACAGCGGACAAGACTCATTTGAGCTGCGTCATGATATAGCCCAGTACAGAGGCGCCGCACACCCCCCATGCTTCATAGACGAAGTAATGGATCACGAAATCCCAGAGGGTTTCAAACCCATAAATATCGAATCATACGACAGCACAACAGATCCTACGGTATGGATCGAGGACTTCCTCCTGCACATCCACATGGCCCGCGGTGACGATCTACACGCCATCAAATACCTCCCACTCAAACTCACAGGACCAGCTCGGCATTGGCTCAACAGAATCCATTAGCTGTTGGGAAGATCTGGAAGCCGCATTCCTCGACAACTTCCAGGGCACTTATGTGCGACCACCAGATGCCGATGACTTGAGCCACATAATTCAGCAGCCAGAAGAATCGGCTAGGCAATTCTGGACACGGTTCCTGACAAAGAAAAATCAAATCATCGACTGTCCGGATGCAGTGGCCCTAGCAGCTTTTAAGCACAACATCCATGACGAGTGGCTCGCCCGGCACCTTGGCAAGGAAAAACCAAAATCTATGGCAGCCCTCACAACACTCATGACCCGCTTTTGCGCAGGAGAGGACAACTAGCTGGCTCGAAGCAATAGCATATCAAAGAACCATGGTACTTCGGATACCAAGGATAGCAATGGCAGGTCACTTCGCAACAAACACAAGCGCCACATCAACAACGACAATACCGAGGATACGGCAGTCAATGTCGGATTCAGAGGCTCTAAACCTAGTCAGCGAAAAAAACCATTCAAAAGAAGCACTCCAGGCCCATCCAGTTTGGACCGTATACTCGATCGCTCATGTCAAATACACGGCACCCCCGACAAGCCAGCCAACCACACCAACAGGGAGTATTGGGTGTTCAAGCAGACCGGCAAGTTAAATGCCAAAAACAAAGATAAGGGTTTACATAGCGATGACGAGGAGGAGCCCCGGCCGCCGAACACCGAAGGACAGAAGAGGTTCCCCCCACAAGTGCGGACAGTGAACATGATATACACAACCCACATCCCCAAGAGGGAGCGGAAGCGTGCGCTAAGGGATGTATATGCGTTGGAGCCAGTCACCCCAAAGTTCAACCCATGGTCCTCCTGTCCGATCACCTTCGATCGCAGGGACCACCCCACTAGTGTCCGTCATGGCGGATTCACTGCACTGGTCCTAGACCCAATCATCGACGGATTTCACCTCACTCAAGTCCTTATGGACGGCGGCAGCAGCCTGAACCTGCTTTATCAGGACACAGTGCGCAAAATGGGTATAGACCCCTCAAGGATCAAACCCACAAAAACGACCTTCAAAGGTGTCATACCAGGTGTAGAGGCCCATTGCACAGGCTCAGTCACACTGGAAGTGGTCTTCAGATCCTCGGACAACTTCCAAAGCGAGGAGTTAATCTTTGATATAGTCCCGTTCCGCAGTGGCTATCACGCACTGCTCGGGCGAACCTCATTATGCATACCTCAAGCTCAAGATGCCAGGACCTCGGGGGGTCATCACAGTCAATCGAAACATAGAGCGCTCTCTCCGCACGGAGGAGCACACTGCGGCCCTTGCAGCAGAAGCACAAAGCAGCCTCTTCAGGCAATCCACCATTTCAGTGATTAAACACCCAGACACTGTCAAGCGCGCCCAGAGTAATCTGCAACAAGACCGCCTGGCACGTTCCGAGCTCGCATAGCAATGCGGCCCCACCCCAGTCCCATCCAAACGGTGAAATCCATGCGACGCGTACATAATTACTCGTTGAAAATACCATGGGCATAGGTGGGGGGGGCATGACTACGACACGCCCCAAAATGCGGCTCAACCGCACTAGGGGCTTCCCGCTTTGTTATTTTTTCTCTCTTTCATGACTTTACTCTCTGGAAATGCCGTCCGGCAGTACGATTGCCGGACACACGATACAACAACCAAGGAGGCAGAAAGCTACATCGCACCATGGAACTCCCAGGTGGTCTCTGATAATGAGTGAAATACCTGCTTTAAATACCATTCCTTAGCTTGCCCTTGGAAGGGACATGTCAAATAGTCCTACTTTTTGCTTATCGCACTACTTGTATCATTCTGCTTTGACGTACCTTTTTGAATAAACAATGCATAGCACTAGACTATTACCGCATTCTCTATTCTTATATATATATATATGTGTGTGTGTGTGTGTGTGTGTGTGTTCATTCATGACATTCAGCACCCATACACTCTGGTATGGCTAATACGCCAGGGGCTTAAGCGTACCCCATAATACGGCGTGAGAAGTCCGAACACTTTTGATAGTGCAGCACCCCGAACTTATAACATTATATGCATCAGCTCCGAATCATGTCTTGGGTCAATAGTTGGGTTTGCCCGGCTCCCATGTTTTGGTACCTTACGTTCCGCTATATCGGCTAAGGTAGCACTAGGAGAACTACTGCGATTGTGCCCCGGTTCATCTGGGCAAGCACCTCAGTAGAGAAAGCTAAAACTGACTGTCATGATAAGGCGAGAGCTGGTCGCTGTTCGAGAGGTCTCGAGTCCCTAAAGACTTATGCCGCTTAGGGCGAGGAGTCGGCTTTGTCCGGCTTAGGCATGTATAGCGCCCCAAATTCGGCCCTCCGAATACTAGGGGTTCGCCAAAATTTAAAATTGTATACTTCTATGGCTAAGTGAGAGTGATCAAGCATTATAGTTCGATTGCCTTCTTCGTTGCACTGAGCACCTCCCTTGAAGGACCCACCAATGGGAAAAAGAATGCTTAGATTTATCCAGAACACCCCAGCACTCGTGGCATGGGGGCAGAAGCCGACGACTGGCCATCTCTCAGATTTGATAAATAGCCGCACAGAAGGTAATATTTTCAATTCAAACAAGCATTGCATAGCGCATATGAACAAGTTTTCATAATACAGGATCACACGAGCAAGTTCATTCAAAAATTACATCCTTCGCACACTCGTCCGCCACAAGACGGGCACCCTTCAGGTCACCCTCATAATACATTTCGGGGTGGCAATGCTCCTTGCCCTACGGCGGCCGCTCCTTCACCAACTTCTCGGCGTCCATCTTGGCCTAGTGCACCTTCGCATGGGCAAAAGCCCGGCGTGCACCTTCGATGCAGACAGACCGCTTTATGACTTCCAGCCGTGGGCAGGCATCCACAAGCCGCCTCACCAGGCCGAAGTAGCTATTGGGAAGGGAGTTGCCAGGCCACATCCGGACAATAAGGCCCCTCATGGCCTATTCGGCCGCGTTGTGCAGCTCGACCAGTTGCTTCAGCTGGTCGCTCACAGGCATCAGGTCTTCGGTCCTAGTATACTGAGACCAGAACAACTTCTCCGTCGAGCTTCCCTCCTAGGCCTGGTAGTACTTTGTAATGCCCCGAGACCGATGTGCCAGGTGTCCTCTAGTTATTTGCTGTTGTTGCATTGTCATTGCTTGCGTGTCATGCATTGCATATCATGTCATCATGTGCATTTCATTTGCATACATGTTCGTCTCATGCATCCAAGCATTTTCCCCGTTGTCCGTTTTGCAATCCGGCGCTCCTATGTCATCCGGTGTCCCTTTCTACCTCTTTACATGTGCGGGTGTTAAACATTTTCGGATTGGACCGAGACTTGTCATGCATCCTTGGTTTACTACCGGTAGACCGCGTGTCAAGTTTCGTGCCATTTGGACTTCGTTTGATACTCCAACGGTTAACCGAGGGACCGAAAAGGCCTCGTGTGTGTTGCAGCCCAACACCCCTCCAAACTGGCCCAAAACCCACCTAAACCCCCTCCATCATCTCGGTCGTTCAATCACAATCGCGTGGACGAAAACCGCACCTCATTTGGACATTCCTAGCTCCCTCTACGCCTATATAAAGATCCCTCCATTTCATTCCCGGGTCTTCTTTTCCCTAACCCTAAAATTTTCCCTCGCGCCGCACCGGACATGTCCGAACCCGGCCGGACGAACCCGCCGCCGCCATCCACGCCAATCGCCTCCCGCCACCTGTCCCGTCGCCGCCTTCTCCGCCGCCAGCCCGGGCGGCCCGAACCGGGCCCCCGAGGCCCATCGCGCGCCCCGCCGCCTGGAAGCCCCGCCGCCCATATCCAGCTCCGCCCGAGCGGCACCCGAGCCGCCGCCGCCCCGCCGCCCGTGGTCGCTGCTCCGGCCACCGCCGCCCGCCACCCTTGTCCTGATTTTGTCGTTATGCCATATGTTCATGTTGTTTCCTAGTGATCTGTGCCTCTTTTGAGGATGATCAGTAAGGATGATTTGTTAACATTGTGGTGCTCTATCCATCCATGTCTTTGTTTGAATTTATGGAGCACCCTAGATTGAGTCTATCGAGCTCTACTTTTGCTATATCGTTAATCCTGGCAGATTGTTGACATGTTTAGCGATTTTGCCGAGGTTGTTGCTATTGATCCGTGCATGCTATGTGGTGTTAATTTCACCAAGTCTGAAACCTATTATCATTTGCACTTTTGCCATGCTTGTTTAAGCCTGTTAATGAATGAATTAGCCGTAGCTCTGTGTTCATCTTTTGTCAAGAATCATGAGTGGATCCCTGCCATGTATTTTGTTGTCATGTTTGAGTGTTGTAGCATATTTATTTTGATGCATTTAGATGACTACTTGCTGTTTATCGCAGACCGGTGCCATATTTGTTTTGCCTGCCATTTCCAAACCGTGCATCCGATTCCGGTGATCTTTATACCGATTTCAACCGAAATCACCTCACCTTTCCAGTGGCACTCTTGGATTTCCATGTTGAGGCCAGGTTCAATCATTCCTTTGCAAATCTTGCATATGCATCGCATCCCGCATCCCGCATATCATACCATGTTCATGTTTTGGTTGTTTACTATGTTGTGTGCTTCTTTCCGGTGTTGCTTCTTTGGGTTGGTTCCGATAACGTTGCGTTTGTGAGGACCCGTTCGTCTACGTCCGTTTGTCTTCTTCATGGACTCGTTCTTCTTCCTTGCGGGATTTCAGGCAAGATGATCATACCCTCAAAATCACTTCTATCTTTGCTTGCTAGATGCTCGCTCTTTTGCTATGCCTATGCTGTGATACCTACCACTTGCTTATCATGCCTCCCATATTGTTAAACCAAGCCTCTAACCCACCTTGTCCTAGCAAACCGTTGTTTGGCTATGTTACCGCTTTTCTCAGCCCCTCTTATAGCGTTGTTAGTTGCAGGTGAAGATTGGAGCTTGTTCCATGTTTGGAACATGGATATTTTGTTGGGATATCACAATATATCTTATTTAATTAATGCATCTATATACTTGGTAAAGGGTGGAAGGCTCGGCCTTATGCCTGGTGTTTTGTTCCAGTCTTGCCGCCCTAGTTTCCATCATATCGGTGTTATGTTCCTGGATTTTGCGTTCCTTACGCGGTTGGGTTATAATGGGAACCCCTTGGTAGTTCACCTTGAATAAAACTCCTCCAGTAAGGCCCAACCTTGGTTTTACCATTCGCCACCTAGCCTTTTTCCCTTGGGAGTCGCGCATCCTGAGGGTCATCTTTATTTTAACCCCCCCGGGCCAGTGGTTGTCTAAGTGTTGGTCCGAACTAGAGTCCTTTGCAGCGCCACCTCGGGGAAACTTGAGGGCTGGTTTTAGTTATATGGAGCGCTCATCCGGTGTTGCCCTGAGAACGAGATATGTGCAGCTCCTATCAGGATGTGGTGCAATGGGCGGTCTTGCTGGACTTGCTTTACCATTGTCGAGGATGTCTTGTAACCGGGATTCCGAGCCTGATCGGGTCTTCCCGCTAGAAGGAATATCCTTTGTTGATCGTGAGAGCTTGTGATGGGCTAAGTTGGGACACCCCTGCAGGGTTTTGAACTTTCGAAAGTCGTGCCTGCGGCTATGGGTAGATGGGAATTTGTTAATGTCCGGTTGTAGAAAACCTGAAGTTGATCTTAATTAAAATACATCAACCGTGTGTGTGACCGTGATGGTCTCTTCTCGGCGGTGTCCGAGAAGTGAACACGGTGTTGGAGTTATGCTTAACGTAGGTTGTTCTAGGATCACTTCTTGATCCTAGTTTCTCGACCGTGCTTTGCCTCCTCTTATCGCTCTCATTTGCGTATGTTAGCCACTACATATGCTAGTCGCTTGCTGCAGCTCCACCTCATACCTTTTATCTTACCTATAAGCTTAAATAGTCTTGATCGCGAGGGTCTGAGATTGCTGAGTCCCCGTGACTCACAGATACTTCGAAAACCAGTTTGCAGGTGCCGATGTTACCAAGCAGGTGACGCAACCAAGCTCAAGGAGGTGTTCTATGAAGATCTTGTCCTTTGTGTTGTTCCGTTTCTAGTTGATAAGTAGTGGAGCCCAGTTGGGGTCGATCGGGGATCTGTGTAGCATTTGGGGTAGCCTTCTTTTATTTTGGTTCCATAGTCGGACCTTGTATGTATCTGGTTGATGTAATTCTTTATTCATGTAATTGTGTGAAGTGGCGATTGTAAGCCATCTATGTATCTCTTTCCCTTATGTATTACATGGGTTGTGTGAAGATTACCTCACTTGCGACATTGCTTTCAATCCGGTTATGCCTCTAAGTCGTGCTTCGACACGTGGGAGATATAGCCGCATCGAGGGCATTACAAGTTGGTATCAGAGCCTTCCCCGACCTTAGGAGCCCCCTGCTTGATCGAATCACTGGCGTTATTGAGTCTAGAAATGTTTTGAGTCATTTAGGAGTTATATATATCGGAGAGTTAGGAATTCTTTTTACTCCTCAGTCCCTTCATCGCTCTGGTGAGGCATCCTGACGTAGAGTTTTTACTCTTCCCTTCTCAAATTTCACTAAAAAAATTGAGGATCACGTGGGTATCTTGGAATCGTTCCGATGGTTTTGTGACGAGAACATTGTTCTTGGTGCCTCCTGACATTTAGGAGTTGTGGCAGTGTCCCGGGGAGTTGAGCTCCGTGCTGTTGTCGTCACAATTTTATCGTTGCAGTTCTGGAATACCTGAGATTAGTTTCGCCGACATCAAAAATCTCTTTTATGCAGTTGTTGGTGAGATAACCTCGACGCCACCCAGTACTAGGGCGGGAGTTCGGGAGTATTGCCATAACTCGTATAACGAATGCTTTTCAAAGGTTGAGGTAAACGATTTCCGAAGGTTTCTTGGTTATGTGTTGAAGGATGGATACAACTGGATGTAGGATTTGTTAGTTTGGGTGAGATATTATGCTTCCCCTGTATCCCCAACACCTGATTGCATAACCGGAAAATTTCGGGAGTTTATGAGTGGGAATTCAAGTAGCTCTTAGGATATCTTTCTGACAGATGTATGATATGAAATTGGGGTTCGACGTCTAGTGGTCCGCCTATCCACGGTCTGTTTTACAGTGGTCTCGTTGTGTCTTAAAGAGTCCTTGGCTATGCCAACTTGGAGACACTTCGTATGTCATGTGCACTGCCTTGTACATGATGGTGCTGTATGATCGAGCCCGTGTAGGCCCCACCACGAAAACTTCAGACGAAATCTCTATCGTATGTTTGTTCCGGCTTATTCTGCAAGCCAATCCTTTGTTTTGTTTTTCAGTTGTGGTATTCAAGTTGCTTCAATGTCAAGTGTGGATTCCATACCTTTTCTAAGCGGTGTTCTCATATTTCTATGTCAATACTAATCCTTCATGATAATCGAGATTGTCATGTCAATCCTTTTCAACCGGTGAGTTTTCTCCTCAAGCGGTTCCGTTCATTTTCAACGTCCGCAAGATCAATTATCAGTTCTTCTCAACGGTGTCCTTTTCATCCGTCTCCTTATTGTCTTTGTTTTTCCCGCCTGCCCACCCTTTTTCCTCAAGGACTGAGATGTCTTAATCAAGTATCCTTTTATTCTTGTGAAGTCTCTCCATTCCTTTTCCGTCAATGTTCTTATCCGGTGATTCTCATGAAGATTCTAACGGAGCTTCAAGTTCATCATTGATCGTTCTTTTTCTTCTGAAGTGGATCCAATTCAAGCTTTGTTGGTCATATATTTTTCCTCATTTCAATGCTTTCTCATGCCGGTGCCATTCTTAATCATTCACCTCTCGCTATTCTATTGTTCCGGAGTGCTCACGATATCTCAAAGATTCGTGTTTTCACTATGCCTTCGTTCAAACTCTTTCGAGGATGTTATCTCATTCTAGCCATTTAATTCAACCGGTGCATTCCCTCTTTTAAACCGTTCTATGGTGTATCTTTTTAGTGGGCCCTAACCCACATGTCTTTTCCCAGGATCTTACCTGACTCTTCTAATCTTCCCGGAGTTATTCTCAAATTCTTTCAAAGTTTGACGTAAGATTGATTCTTCATCAGTCAAATGCCTTCTCCAAGATCTTCCACACTATTTTCATCGTTGGTTCAGCTTTTCTAATTTTTCATTCTGGAGTGCCTCAACAATTCTTGGTGTTGTTTCTCATCGTCATTCTCTGCAATTGAAGACCGAAGAAGAGTTCTCCTCCATATCTTGCTCCATTCTCTTCAAGATTCATGGTGCTAGCTTGTTGCCATCCTCTCATAATTATTTTTTATTGTGAGAATTCTTTTCACCTATCCCGAGCAATTCAAGAGTCTTCTCAGTTCGATTATCCGGAGTACATCATTTCAGGTTTATTCATTCTCAGCTTTCAGTCATCATCCTCCAATCTTACCGGTGCATCATTCAAGTATTCTCTTATCAGCTCGTGATTGCTTCGTTCTCATGTATCTAAATTCTCTCAAGCTTCTTCGTTCATTTGCTAATTCTTCCCGGTGTTGTCCTTATCTTTTCCTCGGTCATTTTAATTCTTATGGTTGTTCGTTCAAGATTTCTCTTACTTATCAATTTATTCGATGTTCCAATCCTTCCGGTGGACCGTCCAAGACGTTTCCAAGTTTATGTTATATCTCTCTTAACCTTTTCTACGAGAATAAGTAATATGTCAAATCCGTTGATTGTCATCAATTTAATTGGCGAAGGATAAGCATAATGTAATTCTTATTCTTGTTTCATCGAGTGAATTCAATCCCCTATTCCGGAGGCTCATCAAATTCTTGTTTCCATTTGTTCATATTTCTTTTCCGGAGTTCCAAGCCTTTCCGTTTTGTCTCGTCACGAAGCTCCTTCTAAAATCATTACAAGGTTTCACATCATGTTTTCAACTTCTCGTTCCTTCCATTTGATCATTCTTTTGTTTACCGGAGTTCTTCATGAAGGTTCTACATGATGGTTCATCAAGGATTTATATCCCTTCTCCATGTGTTCATTGAGATTCTTTTCTAAGGAGCTCAAGCATTCTTCATCTTGCTATCCAGAGTACAATTCTTTCTTCCATATCATTGGAGGTGGTTTTACGTCATTCTTGATAATTTGAGTTCAAGCTTCATGATTCACACATTGTTAAGAATGAGGTATTTTAAATCCATCAACCTATTCGTTGGAATTGTCTTGGGTTATATTTCACCTAAAGCCTTCCCTAAGGATTGTTGCTACCTATGGTGCTCATAAATGACCCAAGTTCTTCATCTATCCTCCCAGTGAAATAAGTTTCTCGTCTCCTTGTTCTTATCAATCCAATTTTTTTCCCGTGAGTGGCAGGTTGTCACCTCATAATTTGAGATGTATTCCATAAGACCATATCAAGCTTATTCTTTTCGTTGTTGGTTTTCCAACAATTCCGTTTGACCTTTCTCCTAAGGATGCCTTTTCAAGCTCTTTTGTGGCAGAAGTTGGCATTTCCTTCTCCATTCTCCATTTCAATTATCTATCTTCTATTTTTTTCATTCCGGAGGCATTGTGATGTTACTCTTTTTAGTCATCATCTCGAATTATCAAGATCATGATCTTTTCATGCCTATCCTATTTAACCGGAGTGTTCTGACCTTTTTCCTCAAGTTCTTTTCGCCTTATCAAGCCTTGCACCTCTTTTCAACCGGAGTGCTATCTGAGATCTTTCTTACCCCTTGTTCCATTCATTCAATAGTTCCGGAGGCAGTGTGTTGTGATTTCATCAAGTATCTTCTCATCTTACCAAGATCTTATTCAATTCCTTTTCTTTTCAACCGGAGTGCTGCCCGAATTTGTTCTTCCTTGTTACTCTTCCCTACCGGAGTGCTTTCAACTTTGTTCTTCTTTGTTGCATTCTTTCTTACAATTTGTTCAACCTCTCAAGGTTCATGGTTTCACTCGTTTGTCAAAGAAGCAACTTAGTTTTCCCTCTTCTCTTTCTCTTCCGTTTTTTTCCCTCCGGTGCCATTCTAGATCTCGGGACGAGATCCTCTCGTAGTGGTGGAGTGTTGTAACGCCCTGAGACCGATGTGCCAGGTGTCCTCCAGTTATTCGCTGTTGTTGCATTGTCATTGCTTGCGTGTCATGCATTGCATATCATGTCATCATGTGCATTTCATTTGCATACATGTTCGTCTCATGCATCCTAGCATTTTCCCCGTTGTCCGTTTTGCAATCCGGCGCTCCTATGTCATCCGGTCTCCCTTTCTACCTCTTTACGTGTGCGGGTGTTAAACATTTTCGGATTGGACCGAGACTTGTCATGCGGCCTTGGTTTACTACCGGTAGACCGCCTGTCAAGTTTCGTGCCATTTGGACTTCGTTTGATACTCCAACGGTTAACCGAGGGACCGAAAAGGCCTCGTGTGTGTTGCAGCCCAACACCCCTCCAAACTGGCCCAAAACCCACCTAAACCCCCTCCATCATCTCGGTCGTTCGATCACAATTGCATGGCCGAAAACCGCACCTCATTTGGACATTCCTAGCTCCCTCTACGCCTATATAAAGATCCCTCCATTTCATTCCCGGGTCTTCTTTTCCCTAACCCTAAAATTTTCCCTCGCGCCGCGCCGGACATGTCCGAACCCGGCCGGATGAACCCGCCGCCGCCGTCGGTGCCAATCGCCTCCCGCCACCTGTCCCGCTGCCGCCTTCTCTGCCACCGGCCCGGGCGGCCCGAACCGGGCCCCCGAGGCCCATCGCGCGCCCCGCCGCCTGGAAGCCCCGCCGCCCGGATCCATCTCCGCCCGAGCGGCGCCCGAGCCGCCTCCGCCGCCGCGGGTCACCGCAGCCCCGCCACCCGTGGTCGCTGCTCCGGCCACCGCCGCCCTTCGCCGGCGCAGTCGCCGCGCCGTACGCCGCCGCATCGCCGCCCGGCGTGCCTTGCCGGACCTCCTCCGCCTTTGCGCCGCCGCACGCGTCCCCGGTCGCCTGCTTCTTCCTCCCGGTGCAAGTCCGGCCAGATCCGGTTGCCGCCCCGTTGACTCCGACGAGATCTACCATGCCTCGGTTCGCGTGCACGAACCCTAGATCTCACGAGGGGGTGAGAATTCTACCAAGTCCCTGTAATTTTTTGCATAATTCATCGCATCGTATCTCATCATCCGTGGCTCCGTTTTGAGCGTGTAGCATATCAAAATGTTCGTCTCGATGAGAACATCATTTCATCTCCATGCATCATTTTCATTTGAGCTCATCTTGATGCCCGAAAATGCTGTTGGGAGAGGGCTATGTGAGTAATTTGTCAGATCGGTTTCAGCAAATCGCATTTTGTTATTTTTGCCATGATTAATGTGTGCATGCTATAACCCTGAGCTCTACATGTGTTTTGTTATATGTCATGCCATCTTTACAGTGGTGCTTGCCATGTATTTTTGTGATATTTTGGGTGACTAGCACAAGCTTGCAAAGTAGCGTAATCGGTAATGCTGATTTCAGGGACTTGGAATTTCACCAAGTCCTTGTCCTGATTTTGTCGTTATGCCATATGTTCATATTGTTTCCTAGTGATCCGTGCCTCTTTTGAGGATGATCAGTAAGGATGATTTGTTAACATTGTGGTGCTCTATCTATCCATGTCTTTGTTTGCATTTATGGAGCACCCTAGATTGAGTCAATCAAGCTCTACTTTTGCTATATCGTTAATCCTGGCAGATTATTGACATGTTTAGCGATTTTGCCGAGGTTGTTGCTATTGATCCGTGCATGCTATGTGGTGTTAATTTCACCAAGTCTGAAACCTGTTATCATTTGCACTTTTGCCATGCTTGTTTGAGCATGTTAATGGATGAATTAGCCGTAGCTCAGTGTTCATCTTTTGTCAAGCATCATGAGTGGATCCCTGCCATGTATTTTGTTGTCATGTTTGAGTGCTGTAGCATATTTATTTTGATGCATTTAGATGACTACTTTCTGTTTATCGCAGACCGGTGCCATATTTGTTTTGCTTGCCATTTCCAAACCGTGCATCCGACTCCGGTGATCTTTATATCGATTTCAACCAAAATCACCTCACATTTCGAGTGGCAATCTTGGATTTCCATGTTGAGGCCAGGTTCAATCATTCCTTTGCAAATCATGCATATGCATCGCATACCGCATCCCGCATATCATACCATGTTCATGTGTTGGTTGTTTACTATGTTGTGTGCTTCTTTACGGTGTTGCTTCTTTGGGTTGGTTCCGATAACGTCGCGTTTGTGAGGACCCATTCTTCTACGTCCATTTGTCTTCTTCATGGAATCGTTCTTCTTCCTTGCGGGATTTCAGGCAAGATGATCATACCCTCGAAATCACTTCTATCTTTGATTGCTAGATGCTCGCTCTTTTTCTATGCCTATGCTGCGATACTACCACTTGCTTATCATGCCTCCCATATTGTTAAACCAAGCCTCTAACCCACCTTGTCCTAGCAAACCATTGTTTGGCTATGTTACCGCTTTGCTCAGCCCCTCTTATAGCGTTGTTAGTTGCAGGTGAAGATTGGAGCTTGTTCCATGTTTGGAACATGGATATTTTTTGGGATATCACAATATCTCTTATTTAATTAATGCATCTATATACTTGGTAAAGGGTGGAAAGCTCGGCCTTATGCCTAGTGTTTTGTTCCACTCTTGCCGCCCTAGTTTCCGTCATATCGGTGTTATATTCCCAGATTTTGCGTTCCTTACGCGGTTGGGTTATAATGGGAAACCATTGACAGTTCGCCTTGAATAAAACTCCTCCAGCAAGGCCCAACCTTGGTTTTACCATTCGCCACCTAGCCTTTTTCCCTTGGGAGTCGCACATCCCGAGGGTCATCTTTATTTTAACCCCCCCGGGCCAGTGCTTGTCTAAGTGTTGGTCCGAACTAGAGTCCTTTGCAGTGCCACCTCGGGGAAACTTGAGGGCTGGTTTTAGTTGTACGGAGCGCTCATCCAGTGTTGCCCCGAGAACAAGATATGTGCAGCTCCTATCAGGATGTCGGCGCATCGGGCGGTCTTGCTGGACTTGTTTTACCATTGTCGAGGATGTCTTGTAACCGGGATTCCGAGCCTGATCGGGTCTTCCCGCTAGAAGGAATATCCTTCGTTGACCGTGAGAGCTTGTGATGGGCTAAGTTGGGACACCCCTGCAGGGTTCTGAACTTTCCAAAGCTGTGCCCGCTGTTATGGGCAGATGGGAATTTTTTAATGTCCGGTTTTAGAAAACCTAAAGTTGATCTTAATTAAAATACATCAACCACGTGTGTGACCATGATGGTCTCTTCTCGGCGGAGTCCGGGAAGTGAACACAGTGTTGGAGTTATGCTTGACATAGGTTGTTCTAGGATCACTTCTTGATCATAGTTTCTCGATCGTATGTTAGCCACCATATATGCTAGTCGCTTGCTGCAGCTCCACCTCATACCTTTTATCTTACCTATAAGCTTGAATAGTCTTGATCATGAGGGTGTGAGATTGCTGAGTCCCCGTGACTCACAGATACTTCCAAAACCAGTTTGCAGGTGCCGATGTTACCGAGCAGGTGACGCAACCAAGCTCAAGGAGGTGTTCGATGAAGATCTTGTCCTTTGTGTTGTTCCGTTTCTAGTTGTTCAGTAGTGGAGCCCAGTTGGGGTCGATCGGGGATCTGTGTAGCATTTGGGGTAGCCTTCTTTTATTTTGGTTCCGTAGTCAGACCTTGTATGTATCTAGTTGATGTAATGCTTTATTCATGTAATTGTGTGAAATGGCGATTGTAAGCCATCTATGTATCTCTTTCCCTTATGTATTACATGGGTTGTGTGAAGATTACCTCACTTGCGACATTGCTTTCAATGCGGTTATGCCTCTAGGTCATACTTCGACATGTGGGAGATATAGCCGCATCGAGGGCATTACATACTTTGCGGCATCCGACACACTGCGCGGCAAATCTGCGAACGCTCCTGGAGAGCTCCGGACTCGGGTAAGTAACAAGTAATTTACTTTCACATGCTTGCTTTGCATAATGAATGCCTTACCCGCCGCTATTTTCCTCATCGCCTCAATTTCCTGGAGGGCCTTTTTGGCTTCTGCCTTGGCATGCTTTGTGCTCTCGAGGGCCGCGGCAAGCTCGGACTCTCGCATCTTCGAGTCAAGCTCCTAAGTCTCGTGCTTCTTCACGAGAGCCTGGAGCTCTTGCTGCACCTCGCCCACCCATGCCTCTTGTTTCTCCCGCTCGGTGCGCTCCTTGGCCGCTTTGTTTTCTGCCTCGGACAGCTCTTGCTTCAGGGTCGCCACTTCGGCCGTGGCCCCTGGCACATCCATGATGATCCTATCATTTTTGCAACTGCATCTTCCTTTATATATATATATAGACAAGGTATTACTTACCTTTGTTCTCCTCGAGCCGCCTCTTGGCAAGGCCGAGCTCTTTCTCGGACCGCTCGAGGTTCTGCTTCAGTGCGGCAACCTCCACAGTCAGTGCGGCAGAGGTTAGCAGCGAAGCCTGCATACGCATATAGACATACTTGCATTAGACTCCTGCATATATTATTTGATCCTCTATTCGGCTTTTCTTTGTGAACACCAAACAGAGCATCAGGGGCTACTGTCTATGTGGTAATATTTTCCTATATTTTAAAAACTTACCTCAAAGCCTGTTAGAAGGCTAGCACAGGCTTCAATCAGTCCGCTCTTGGCAGACTGGACCTTCTTGATCACCGCACTCATAATAGTGAAGTGCTCTTCGTCGATGGAAGCGTCGTGAAGTGCTCCCAGCAGGTTGTCTGGTGCCTCTGGATGGACAGAGGTCACCGGCACGGGCAGCTTGCCCCTCTTGGAAGGGGGCCGCCTACCGGAGTCCGGAACCACTGGAGGTTCCGGCGCGGTGTTCGGTTGAGGACCGAACTTGGAGCCCTGGGGAGTCTTGCTCCCTTTGTGCCTGGAGTCCGGAAGGTCGCCTTGAGGCGCCTCCAGGACTATCTTCCCCTGACTCAGTGCCCCTTGAGACAATACCTCGACATTGTCCGTAGGGCGAGGAGAGGAGGCGGTCGGAAGTGTATCACTATTCATATCCGACGAGACCAAGGAACCGTCCCACGAGGATATGTCAATACGGGCTCGGGGCGGACTGCATGATCATATTCGACGTTAGGAGAAGCAGTGCAATAAAAGTATGCTATGAGTTACTCTGGTATCCGAATACTTACGACTTCGCCAGGGGCTTGGCCCTGAGTAACCACTCGTCTTCGCTGTCGGCGGCGGTGGTGGAACAGTCGGGAAGGAGAGTCCTTCCCTTCTTGGACCCTTCGGCCTCCCCGGTTGGGGCGGCCTTCCTTTTCCTGTCTCCCCCGGCTGGAGGGGGAGAACCTTCATTTTCCTCCTCCTTGTTTTCACGGGAGGAGTGCGTCTCGGAGTTATCGGAGGATGAGTCCGATACCACCTGGCGCCGGGAACTCTATCAGGTTCCCGTGGCCTTCTTCTTGATCTTCTCCGGCACCTCATAAGGAACCGAAGTCCGCATCTCCATCAGGAGAGTGTCTCCAGGGTCTTCGGGAAGAGGGGCTGGACAGTCAATCTGCTCCGATGTCTCCACCCAGTCCTGTCAAAGGCATGGGAGCTCAGACCCCGCACGTGGTTAAGCTATGGGAAATAAATACCCTACCAGATGTACAGAACTTACCGGATTCGGAGGGCGCTTCGCACTTAGCCCGCGATCCTCGGTAAGGGGAGGGGGACCTCGGCGCCCTTGAACAACACCTTCCAGATGTCCTGATGCGTCGTGTCGAAGAGCTCGCGTAGAGTCTGGTGCTGGGCCGGGTCGAACTCCCATAAGTTGATAGCCCGTTGTTGACACGGGATGATCCGGCAAAAGAGCATAACCTGGACTATGTTGACAAGCGTGAGTTTCTTGCTTATCATGTTTCGGATACACTTCTGGAGTCCGTCCAGCTCCACCGATGAGCCCCAGGACAGGCCCTTCTCCTTCCAGGAAGTAAGCCGAATGGGGATTCCGGATCGAAACTCGGGGCCGCCACCCAGTTGGTCTCGCGTGGCTCGGTGATGTAGAACCACCCCGATTGCCACCCCTTTATGGTCTCCACGAAGGAGCCCTCGAGCCATGTAACGTTGGGCATTTTTCCCACCATTCCTCCGCCACATTCCGCTTGTTGGCCGCCTACTACCTTCGGCTTGACATTGAAGGTCTTCAGCCACAGGCCGAAGTGGGGCCGGATGCGGAGCAAAGCCTCGCACACGACGATGAACGCCAAGATGTTGAGGATGAAATTTGGGGCCAGATCAGGAAAGTCCGGCCCATAATAGAACATAAGGCCGCAGACGAATGGATGGAGGGGAAACCCCAGTCCGCGGATGAAGTGGGGGAGGAAAACCACCCTTTCGTAAGGTTCGGGGGTAGGGACGATCTGCCCCGTGGCTGGCAGCCGGTGCGCGATATCCGCGGCTAAGTATCCGGCCCCATGTAGTTTTTTGATGTGTCGCTCCGTGACGGTGGAGACCATCCACCTGCCTCCCGCTCCGGACATGTTTGGAGAGAGATGAGGACAAGGATGTGGAGTTGGGCGCTGGAGCTCGAGTGCGCGAGAATGGATGAGCAAGGAGGAAGAAGGCGTGGGTAGAAAAAGGTGAAACCTTATCCCTTTATAAGGGCGGACGAAACTATGTGCCCCCGCAAGCCTGGTAAATCTCGCTTATCCCCCAAGCGCCGTAATTCATGGCGCGATTGGGTTACCCACGTCCGTATTGATGGGAATCCCGTAATAAGGGGACACGATCTCTGCTTCGACAAGACGTGCCAAGGAAACCGCCTCGCGAAACACGCTGAGATGGGTTCTGAAAAACTATTCGAATAAAGACCTGGCTGTGGTGTAATGTCACGCTACGGTGTACGTCAGCAGATTAGATTTGTGGAAATATTATTCTCTCTACATTGGTATGTGGAACTTGTTTTGCAGAGCCGGACATGATCCCCGTGTTCAAAATCTTCTATGAAGTATTCGGAGGAGGAACCTGCCTTGCAATGCCGAAGACAATCTGTGCACCAGACTCATCATCATTGAAGCCTGGTTCAGGGGCTACTGAGGGAGTCCTGGATTAGGGGGTATCCGGACAGCCAGATTATATCCTTTGGCCGGACTGTTGGACTATGAAGATACAAGATTGAAGACTTCATCCTGTGTCCGGATGGGACACTCCTTGGCGTGGAAGGCAAGCTTGGCAATACGGATATGTAGATCTCCTTCCTTGTAACCGACTATGTGTAACCCTAGCCCCCTCCGGTGTCTATATAAACCGGAGGGTTTTAGTCTATAGGACAACAACAATCATACCATAGGCTAGCTTCTAGGGTTTAGCCTCTCTGATCTCGTGGTAGATCAACTCTTGTACTACTAATATTATCAAGAACAATCAAGCAGGATGTAGGGTTTTACCTCCATCAAGAGGGCCCGAACCTGGGTAAACATCATGTCCCTTGCCTCATGTTACCATCCGCCTAGACACACAGTTCGGGACCCCCTACCCGAGATCCGTAGGTTTTGACACCGACACCGAGTTTGAGTATTCGGTCTCACCGAGTTTGGTAAATTGTGTGTAACGGTTAGATTTTGTGTGGAGGCTATATATACCCCTCCACCCTTCCTCCATTCGCGGAGAGAGCCATCAGAACATGCTTACACTTTCACTACTCATTTTCTGAGAAAGAACCACCTACTCATGTGTTGAGACCAAGACATTCCAATCCAACCACAAGAATCTTGATCTCTAGCCTTCCCCGAGTTGCTTTCCACTCAAATCATCTTTCCACCAAATCCAAATCTGTGAGAGAGAGTTGAGTGTTGGGGAGACTACCATTTGAAGCACAAGAGCAAGGAGTTCATCATCAACACACCATCTATTACCGTTTGGAGAGTGGTGTCTCCTAGATTGGTTAGGTGTCACTTGGGAGCCTCCGTCAAGATTGTGGAGTTGAACGAAGGAGTTTGTAAGGGAAAGGAGATCGCCTACTTCATGAAGATCAACCCAAGTGAGGAAAGTCCTTCATGGGCGACGACCATGGTGGGATAGACAAGGTTGCTTCTTCGTGGACTCTTCGTGGGTGGAGCCCTCTGTGGACTCGCGCAACCATTACCCTTCCGTGGGTTGAAGTCTCCATCAATGTGGATGTACGATAGCACCACCTATCGAAACCATGCCAAAAATATCCATGTCTCCGATTGCGTTTGCACACTCCAATCCCATTCCTTTACTTTCTTGCAAGTTGCATGCTTTACTTTCCACTGCTCATATACTCTTGCCATGCTTGCTTGAAATGTACTGTGAATGTTTAAACTTGTGCTAAAACACCACCTTAACTTAAAGAAATTAAAAAAGTCATTGGTGCGCGTCGGTCCTAAACAAATGGTTTTTAACCCCTTCCCGCGACGGCATTTGGGATCGTCGCCAAGTGAGTGTGTGCGATAGGGTGTCCTTCCCACATGACCCATAAATTGTCGGGGATAGGCCCTCCTGGGACCCAGGCTGGGGCTGTGTGCGATCGGGCGAGGCATCGAAACCCAATCATTTTTGTAGGTATGTACATCCCTCACGGTAATCTGAGAAAATCATTTCCGTAGGTATGTACATCCCACACGGTAATCCGAGAAAATCATTTCCATTTGTATGTATATCACACATAGTCAATCCAAGGAATATGTTCCTGTTCTTATGTACATCCCACACAGTCAATCCAGGGAAAACATTTCCGTTCGGACGTACATCCCACACAGTTATATGTGTAGGCTCGTGTCTGAAAGGTATAACTATCACACACGGTCTTCCTTGCTTAACTGGTTGCTTTTATCAACTATATCACACACGATTTGATGAAGAAAACTGTGTGGCATTGGGCTATCCATCGCAAGCGCTTTTACTGCTAGAACCGTTTGGAAAGATCCATGACACATTTAGTAGGTTTATTAGTTTACAATTAATAATTCCAGTATTACGCAAATTCACATTTCATATCGAACAACTATTTGCCAATTTCATATCTGGCACATAAATATATTATAGCATCATAGTACGGTAGCTACGTGAAAACATCACAGTACAACATATAGCTAGTTCAACTTCATAAGAACAATATATTCATTTCCCTAATCGAGCTCATCTAGGCTCGTCTTATCCACCTCTACTTTCGTTTTAGTAAGAACCCTTTTTGCATGGGCCAACTAGGAAAGTGCCTCCTCCTTCGCCAACACCATCTTAGCAAAGTCTGATTTAAAAAATCTGAGCTCATTCTCTACCGTCAACTTTTTATCCCGCATCTTGAAATATGCTTCAGCGTTGACAAGACTTTCTCTTAGCCTACGTGTGTTCTCTTCCTCACACATTCTCCATAGCTTCGTTAGGCACATCTTCAAAGACGGTGGCCACTCTTGATCAACCCACTCCAAGTAAGAACACTTCCGTTCATCCTATAATATTTAAAACTAGATCAATAACAATTGTAGGGGAAATGTGTTTATAGCAACATAGAAGATCACCAATGGTTATTTTGAAAAACATGTTAATTATGACACATCTTCTCAAAAAGATCAATGTGCAAATGAAATAATTGGTACTGAGAGAACAACCAAATTCTAGAACATCAGAAGCTATAATTAAGTACAACGATGCTACAAGTTCTTACTCATGTACAATAAATAACCAATTGAACATTTTATGAGGAAGGTAAATATAACTGCAACACCATAGCGATAGTGTTTGGATGACAGCAAATTGATACTAATAGGTGTGTACGTGCACAAATTTCGTAACATAGAACTAATCACACTAAGGCCGTCCACTATGTATGCCAAAACTAGGGCAAAGACAACTGTTTCGACATCTCGCACCTGTGCCCTGCACTAGCGAGCCGATGCAGCGGAAAAAAATCAGGGACCCGGACTCCGGAGCACGTAGTTGCTCTGATGCCCAGTTCCTTCGTGCCATAAAGATTTAGTATTTTGCTGCTTGGCTGCTCGGATGTGTGGACCAAAGTTGGCTGCACAAACTGCTGAAGCGGTGCCAAATAAATTTCTAATGGCACCGCTGATGACATGGCAACAATTTAAGATACTAGGTACAAACTATGACACTGTCTTAGGATGCGTTTGGTTGAAGGTGTGGTATGAATGGGTTGGGACCATGACAGTGTCTGAATCACATCTAACAAATGATTTGTAACAACGAAAGAGGGTCTAACCTTCTCTTCACATGCCAGAAACTTCCTCCCACTGTCCATAGAATCAAACGCAGCTAGCTTCGCGCATGGAGATTGATGGTGACAACGAGCAGATAGATCTTCAGCCACCCCACTCCATTCGTTGCCACTGATGGTCTTAGGGAGCTACAAGAGGAAAAAACGACTCAAATCGACCTCCGGGTAAAAATCCTTCATTCCAAGTCATATCCCAAGAGAGATAACAGAGGCATACCCAGGTGGTGAAGGAGTAGTCACCGGAGGAGGAACCGCTGGAGATGTCTTTGAAGAAGACCATGGCGAGCCTGACGGTAGGATGTGAGACGGCGAGAGCGAGGAAGCGGCTATAGCTTAGCAAGGAAGGAGGAAACAGGGGAAATGTGACTTGTGGTTGGGGATAAAAGGGGGTGGGGAAGGGGGGTAGGGGGAGGGGGTAGATATTTTGGCGGTAGGCCAAAATTTGGGAAATGTGGAGGGAAACTTTGCGCGCGGTGCCGCCGGACCATTCACTTTGGACGATTGTGTGCATCGCAAATGATTCTTCTGCTTTACGCGTATGGGATGAGTTTGATAATTCAAATTTTGGTCTCAAGGCATGGGCACATTCACTTTGAACGCGCGCGGTGCTGCCAGACCATTCACTTTGAACGATTGTGTGCATCGCAAACGATTCTTCTCCTTTACGCGCATGGGATGAGTTTGATAATTCAAATTTTGGTGGAAATTTCCCCGGGTACGTCATTGCATAATTTAACATCGCTTGCTAATTTGGGCACACAAAAGAGCATACAGCAGACAGGCCACACTTACTGAATCGAGCAATTTTAGTAATTACACCGAGCCAGATGACCATTATTACCTTAGTTCATGGAGGCCGGCAGTTGGCCTCCCCTTGGCTATAAATGGGAGGTGGGGGCGGAGCCCCCTTCACCCTTCTCTCCTCTACCTCTCCTGCTTCTTCTCCTTCCTTGCTCCACTCCTTGCTTGTGCAGTCATGGCGCCGATTTGGAGGTTCTCAGCCGCAGAGAAACGCAAGGCCCCCCTCACCGAGCCCGAGCTGGTAGTGAGGCCGGTGGTGTCGCAGCCTTGGTACGAAAGGCCGCCTCTTGGGTACCCGCTACCCTTGTATGATTGCGCCGATGGTTCCGGAGGGAGGAGCGATGAGCATCGTCGCCCGCGCCAGGGCCGTGGCCGCCGTGCCGCAGAGGCGCACGCCGTCGCCCCAGGGGTCCATGCGACAGACTCCTCGCACGAGTTCATGATATGGGCGGCGATGCCCCCGAGCACTTGGATTCTCCTCCCGCAGTTCTTCGCCACCAAGATACCGCCGAGGGCCCTCTCGAGCTTTGGCTGTAGCACGCTGACTGCGACGCCCCAGCGACTGGAGCGGAGATTGAAGCCGTTGCCTCCGGGAAGATCTTCATGACCCGAGGCTGGGGCGAGATTGCCCGAGTCTGAGGGCGCCCTCGCGATCCACTTCGAGTAGGACGGTGCCTCTGTGCTGGTCTTCAAGGTCTTCGACAAGGAGGGCCGCCGCCTAGAGTGATGCCCAGAAGGAGGTCACCAGGTCGGCGCAGCGGCGGGCGCTGGGCCTGCCGCAGGCCTCGCTTGTAGCTCCTCCAGCGATAGCGGTGACTCCTGGTGGTCCAGTGACTCTCTCGAGCTTTATGAGACTCCAGAGACGAGCGACAACAGCTACGTGCCCCCAAGCTCTTGCCGAGCCCGGAGCAGGGTTGCAGCAGCAGGCCACCGCTGATCTGGATGAGGTTGGCGCCGGCCTCTGGTGGCCCACTGTTGATGATGGCGTCATCCACAGGGGCACCTGTAGTTAGGATTCTCTAAGTTCTTGCCTTTTGTTCCCTGCAAGGAATCAAGAAATGGACCCCGCTGGGGCGTGTAAGGCGTCTGTTGTATCCTTTGTTGACATTATCCTTATTATGAAATTTTGTGTGTGCGTGCTCCGTTTCGGCTCAGTTTCCCCTTTCCAACCTCGCAACGGTGTGGTGCTCTATGCTGACAGGTCCTGGTCCCCAGGCAGGCTTCAGCCGTCACTGGTATGCCAGGTCGCGTGCCATGGTCAATGCCAGGAGGTGAGCGGCCCGAGGTCCAGTAAGAGCCCCTGAGACGCGATTCTCAGGAGGTCCCCTTTGGCGCGCAAGCGACCGCCGAGAGGTAAGAGAGGGAGACTACATCGCCGTAGCGGGGCTACACAAATGAGAACTCTGCGCTGTAGCGGTTGATTGAGTGCAAAACCTATCTTGGCAATCTGGGGTTGGTTCCTCGCGAGACACCAGGCTTGGGCGTCGACCGCTATTGAGTTGCTAGGTCAGACCCGTGCGGGCCTCCCCCTCCTCTCTATGTTCTTCTTGGTGCTCTACGTCCTTAGGTCCCGGCCCTCGAGCGAGCTAAGCCGCCGCTGGTATGCCAGGTCACGTGCCATGGTCAAGGCCAGGGGGTGAGGGCTGGAGAGCGAGTAAGATCTCCTGTGACGTGATGCTCAGGAGCCCCCCTTTTAACGCGCAAGCGAATCGCATGGGAAAAGATGGAGAGTCCACGGCACCGCCTGCTCTAGCCTTCAGGAAGTTCCTGCAGGTTAGCGCGAGGAAGGGCACCGATCGCCGTGGTGATTGCTGATTCGCCTCCGGTACGTGGGAGGGGACCCCTTACTGCGGAGAGCCCCTGGGGCGTGTACAGCCCCGCCATGACACGTGGCTTCCATGGCAGGCTAGGAGAGGTGTGTTTGGGCACTTGTGAGCCAGCGCGGGACTCACGAGGCCCTACCTCAAGGCAGGTTGTGCCTGGTCTTGATTCTTGTTTGCTGGCTTGGTCCTGCAAGGTGGTTATACAACCTACGTCGAACGAATATCCCTAGGTTATCGCGTGAGAAAGCCAAGCACCAACAGCCCTAGGAGGTGACGTGAATGGGGTCGGCCCGCCAGACAGAGCTCGGCCGTTGGATTTATCAACGCTGTAGGGACGGGCCGAGCACAGACGCCGTGCCTAATCCTCTCACGCAAAGGGTCCTGAAGAAAGACGACCGGCGCGCGGCTCCCGCGATGGGCAACAATTAAGTAGGTGACAGTCATAGATAGATTAAGCATGAAAGGCAACCTAGCTCAGGTAAATGCAGAACGATACGCGCCACTGGGTCCGGCCCGAGCGGCTGGGGGAAGATGCAGCCCGAGGGGCGCCCCCAGCAAGGTAAGCTAAAGTCATAAACAAGGAAAGATAGATGCCACAGGGACGGACCCAAGCGGCCTGGGAATAATGCAGCCCCCTGGGAGCTCCCAGCTAAATGAACTTGGAAAATGTCACTTCGTTCCGTTGATGAAGGGGTGTTGAGGCAGCTGAAGGTACGCGGCAAATGGATTGTCCCTCAATAGCCACCGGGGCCCTGAGCCTCGGGAGGTTCTGGGGGTCCCGGCGGTTCCTTGTGGACCGTCTCCATCTCCGCCAGGACTGCATGGTGCCTAGCCTCCTGACCCGCCATGACGCTCCGCAGGTTGCGCTAGAAGGCAGCGACCACGCTCAGCAGGCCAAATGGCATGCGAACGTAGCTGTGAGGTGGACCTTCGCAACGCCCAACACGCGAGGGCCAGAAGCGCTCCTGAGATGCGGCTCGGTTGAGCCCTGGTATGTCGATGCAGACACGCAGCTCACCACCCTCACCTGGGTGGGGCACAGTGCCAGGTGGGCGGCGGTCGCCGTGTATTGCTCTTGCTTCCTGAAGCTCCTAAGATACCTTGGTGATGAACTCCTAAGCGTCGGGCACTCCTTGCCCAGTGTCCTCCTGAAGGAGACGTGCCGCGAAACACACCTTCAAGTGGTGCCCGAGCGCCTCCCTTGTGACGTTGGCAATGTCTGAGGCCCTCCAGAAGAGAGCGCCCGAGCCCTGCCTGAGGAGGGCACCGGGCGCGCCTTCCTATGCGATAGAGGGAGACACCCCAGGTGCGGGCACTGATCTTGATGAGGCGCCACCTGCGGCGCTGCCCTTCTGAGGTCCGGCATGGAGTTGCTACTTCTTCTTGGGGACGACCTCAGGAGGGTACCGAGCTGCATTGTTGTCGGGGTCTTCAACTGACACTGCTTGGAAGGCGCGCTCGAGGGAGCACACCGCATCTCTTTCTTCCATTGTTGAGGAAATCGTTAACTGGTAACTGCTCGGTTGGCTGGCGAGTAGGGGATTAATAGGCTAATCGGCAAGTTAATCGACCATTTAATCAATTAATCGGACGATTTATCAGTTTATCGGCTACTCGGTGACCCTATGAGTAGGGATTAATCGGCAAGTTAACTTGTTAATCGGATGAATTCTTAAACATGGCTTTCTTCGCAAGGGACTATGCTGATCCCGCCACTTCCTGGCATCTTGTGGATGTTGTAGCCATGGTGCATCACGGCCATGAACTTGGCCAAAGCCGGATACCCGAGGATGGCATTGTATGGCAGATGGATGTGGGTGACGTCGAAGTCGATGAGCTTAGTGCGGTAGTTGTTGCGCTGTCCGAAGGTGACTGGGAGGCGGACCTGACCGATCAGCATGGTGGAGCCGTCGGTCACTCCTGAGAAAGGCTTGGTGGGCTGAAGCTGATCATATGGCACTTGGAGGCTGTCGAATGTCTCGACGGACAGGACATTGAGCCATGCACCACCGTTGATGAGGGTCTTGGTGACTTGCACGTTGCTGATGACGGGTGAACACATCATCGGGAGGACGCCGGCGGTAGCCGTGCACTTGAGCTGGTCTCCTGAGCCGAATGTGATGGCGCATTAGGACCACCTGAGCGGGCGCGTGGCCTCGAGCTTGGGGAGGACTGCATTCACCTCACGAGCAAACTGTTTGAAGATATGCTGCGAGGCCGGGGCTTGAGCTCCGCCCAAGATGCAGGCGATGGCACGCGGCTCCTAGAAGCCTCCAGCCCCCTTGTCTTGGTGGTGGTCATTGTTCCTTCTTGGTGGTGGCAGCAGTGGAGGGAGACCGACATTTCCCTGAGGACGATCCTCACGAGGCTGATCCCTCCAGGCGCCCCCGTGAGGTTGATCCTGCCAGTGGTCCTCATGAGGCCGGTCGCGCCACTCCTGGCGCAGGCCACGGTCATCCCAGCGTCCGCCACCACGTCGTCCTCCTCGGTCGTAGCCACGGTCGTTGCGCTCGGGGCGTTGACCGAAGCATCCTTCTCGAATGGCTCTGAGCTCTTAACAGTCGCTGGTGTTGTGGCTATGCAGGTTATGGAAGGCGCAGAATGGTCGGCTGCTCTTGGATGACTCGAGCTGGTCCCTACCATGCTTTGTGTCCGGCTCCGCCGCGAGCACGGCTGCTCCCTTGCGCTTCATGTCTTTGGCCTTGGCTTTCTTCTCCTCCAGGTCCGCAGCCGGGAGCTCGAGGAGGGAGAGGTGCCCCTCCTCAGCTCTTGCGCACTTGGTCGCCAGGTTGAACTGCTCCAGGGATGTGCACATCTCCTCATGGATGGCGAGCTCCTCCTTCATCTTGACGTCGCGGACGCCATCGGAGAACGCAGAGATGATGGCCTCGTCCGTCACCTTGGGGATTGTCAGTGTCAAAACCAGCGGATCTCGGGTAGGGGGTCCCGAACTGTGCGTCTAGGCCGGATCGTAACAGGAGGCAAGGGACACGAAGTTTTACCCAGGTTTGGGCCCTCTCAATGGAGGTAAAACCCTACGTCCTGCTGGATTAATATTGATGATATGGGTAGTACAAGTGTAGATCTACCACGAGATCGGAGAGGCAAAACCCTAGAAGCTAGCCTATGGTATGATTGTTGTTCTGTATGTCGTCCTACGGACTAAAACCCTCTGGTTTATATAGACATCGGATAGGGTTAGGGTTACACAAAGTCGGTTACAATGGTAGGACATCTACATATCCGTATCGCCAAGCTTGCCTTCGACGCCAAGGAAAGTCCCTTCCAGACACGGGACGGAGTCTTCAATCTTGTATCTTCATAATCCAGGAGTCCGGCTGAAGGTATAGTCCGGCCATTCGGACACCCCCTAATCTAGGACTCCCTCAGTAGCCCCCAAACCAGGCTTCAATGACAATGAGTCCGGCGCGCAGATTGTCTTCGGCATTGCAAGGCTGGTTCTCCTCCAAATTCTGTGTACCTGTTGAATAAAGTCCGGTTTCTTGTAAATGTTGCGCTCCTCGGCTTCTACGCCCAATAATGGCCGTCTCCCACGTGTCAAATGAATATGAAAAGTCTGAGTGTTTTTACATCCACACCCCTAGTCGCGTAAATGAGCCGCCCATTTAAGGGGACGAGGATTTAGATCGAAACCACACCTTCTCCCCTTCGCGAGTGTTCATTAGAGCGCATCCGACAAAGGTCCATACCACCATGGCCAGCCGTCGCAACTCCTCCTCTCTTCCTTCCATCCCTCAGCCTGGATATTGGGAGAGATGCTCCATCTCGCATAGTGAGCTAGTGACACTCCAGACCAAGGGATTTCTCCCCCCGGCCTATATGGTCCCGGTTCGAGCCGGTCTTGCCATCTATAATGGCAGAGAGTAAGCGGGCAGTGCCCCTAATCCCTCCAAAGGAGAGCGGGTGTGCCTCGTCCCTTATTTAATAAGAGGGCTCGGATTTCCAATCCATCCATTTCTCCGGGGGCTCCTGGAGTTCTATGGCCTCCAGCTACATAATCTCACGCCTGCCTCCGTATTGCATATCGCGGGCTTCATAGCCCTCTGCGAGCTGTTCTTGGGTGTTGAGGCTCATTTCGGGCTGTGGAAAGAGCTATTCTGCCTCGTGCCCCGTTCTAAGAAGGGGTCAATATATCAAGTGGGCGGAGCCGAAGTGTGGCGCATCGCCGGGACCGGATATCTACCCGGAACCCCAAAGAAGGCGTCCGAGGACTGGCCTTCGGAATGGTTTTACATAGAGGATGTCCCGCTGCCGGATCCTGTCCAGATCGGCCTCCCTGAGTTCGACGGTGCCCCACTAAAGAAGCGCCTAAGTTGGCGTCCTTGCAGCCCTCAGAGGGAAAGTGACAAGGACATTATTTACCTGATGGGCCGGATAAGATTGTTAGCTCATTCCGGACTGACCATGATCGGGTTCATGGCCGCATGCATCATGCAAGGGGTGCAGCTGCTATAGTATAGAGGCCACCCCATGTGGGACTTAAATGGGGAGGACGACGCCACCCGCTATGGCCGTAAGGGGACGGATTTGGCTGCGGCTCTAGCAAAGACCTTGTCCGCTTTGTACAAGGGAGAAGAGGAGGATTTTCTCCGCGTCGACCCGAAGGGTGGATTTTCTATGTACAATCCTCCAAGCTGGGTAAGTGGTCGCATCTTGCCCATCCGTTTTATATCCCCATCGTTAAATATTCAGTCTAGCGACTTCAACGTAGGAATTGCGCCAGGCTGTTAAAGAAATAAACAGCCCTCCTCCACAACCCGAGGACCCAGGACGGTCCCTCGACCCAGCCTCTCAAGAGGATCCGGACGTATCTGTGGAGCTGATTGATGGAGTGTTCCATCAATTGAGCAAGGACAACGCCTTGGTGGCCATTACGGCCGATTACCCAGGGCAAATCCGGGCCTCCCAGGTAACTGAGATTGAAGTCCCAGTACCCCGAATAGGGGTCCGCCCTCTCGTGTTTTTAGTTTCCTGATTACAACCGAACTTCGCAGGGGAGGTTTCTGAGACGGGAGGCCGAACCTGCGGCGACAAGCTGACGAGGGGCCGCAGGGCCCCGTGGGCAGAAAAGAGGTGCAGTCCGGACCGAGGCGTCAGCGGAAAGGTATGGCGCGCCTCCTAATCCCAGGTGTTATACCTTTAAGGCATATTAATACTCGTGCTCTCTTTAGGACAAAGAGACCTCGCCGGACTATATTCGGAGAGGCTGCCAGTCGCGCCTCCACCAGCCAGGCTCTAAAGCCTGGTCCGGAGGCGGAGGCGAACACAAGGCGCGCACTGGACGCTCCTCTGACGGAGGATGTGGACAGGTTGTCTGCCACCAACTCTGAGGTGGAGAGTGCCATGAACCACAAGCGTCGCCGGACAATTTTTTGCGACGCTTGTTTCTCCCAAGAGGCATTAGATGCCTTCAAGTCGGGAGATGCGTACCTCCGTGCCGCTCAAAATGTTCTAACCAGAGCCACGGAGCAATATGTAAAAAACATACGGGTAAGAAAATTTTGGTAATTATATATATATATACTAGTAGCCCCCGAGACTTGAAACAGTTAGAATAACTGATTTAAGGATCATATGTTATGCAGGTTCTTACAGAAAAGAATTCCCTACTATCCCAGGAGCTGGAAGAGTGCAAAGCCCAACTTGAGGCCGCACTAGCCGCGGCAGGGGAGCCCAAGGAGACCCCCTCTAGTAATATACACTTCGAAAGATAAGTATTTTACGAAGCACGACATGGGTGCGAATCTGATAAATGAAATTGCAGATGGCGCCAGATTGAATCCGGAAAGGCAACACCTCCTACGCCAGCTGAAGGCTGGTGAGAAGGTGCTGACAAAGGTGAGGCGGGAGAAGAACGATCTCCAAGATGCCAACACCAAGCTGGGCGTCGAGCTGAAAGATGTTCGTGCCCAGCTGCCAGACTCCGTTAAGGAGAATCAGCAGCATCGACACGGCATATTTAGTAAGTGCTTGAACGAACCTTTGGAGAAAAAAAGTTCGGCGGGGAAGTCGACTAACAGAGTAATGTCTGTAGGTGTGCTAAGAGGTCGTCCTGTAGAGGAGATGCCCGGTTCTACGAGTGACCTTCTTCCCAAGCTCTCGCAACTGCTTGAGCGAGTTCGGAAGGCGATGCGAGGCATTGCCCAGGCCCTATGGCCATCCATCTCCGTGCCCGAAGGTATTGGAGAGCTTGCGGAGAAGCTAAAGAGAGATCGGTGGCGCTTCCGATTGTGGAAGATATCGGCCTGCCGTCAAGGCGCTAGGAAGGCCTGGGCCATGGTGAAGACGCGGTACACAAAGGTTGACCCCAACCACATGGCCGAGGTCGGTCCTGTGGGGCCTGATGGGAAGGAGATCCCTGTAAGCTTAGTACACGGCCAAGTAGAATTGGCCGAAAAGTATTCCCAGCAGAACTGTAAATTAGACAGCCTGTTGGATGGTATTGAAGAGAAATACAATCAGTCAGAATGACTATGTAATTTAATTGACATTTATAATGCCTTCTAGCCGGATTGTAGATCGTCTGTCATGGCCGACCTTTTCGCTTCAGCCTCGGGACCTAATGGTCCGGAGTGTGTCCGAATTCCCATGTGGTTATATAAGAACTGGGGAATGCATGGAGACCAGGCGTAGGGGTCATTAGTGCGTGAATAGACAAGTGCCCGACTAGTTATGTTATATTACATGGTTAGTAAGAAACATCTTCCAGGGAAAATAGTTCCGTTAGGGGTTCCTTTCCCTGGGAGGCATGCCCTAAAGTGCATGCCCATTTTGCGAAAAAGACGCAGAAAAAAGCATCTGGGGGCGCATAAATAAATAAGTAAAAAGATCATCTTTTAGGTCACCGACCGATTATTCCCTTAAGAACGCTAGCTTTCGGCTTCACCCAGTCTGAGGTACACATCCGGCTGATCCGGCAGTAACAATCGCAGAGGTGCTCCCTTTACCGCCTAGCCAAATAATCGGGAACGTAGGGGTAAGCACAGGAGCCAGGAAACCCAGCTTGGCCAAAACTTAAGTCATATCGATGCATATAATAGTGAAATAAAAGGTACATGCGGAAGTGTCACACATGTGTTGGGCATGAAGCCCGTATAAATAAGCTTCTGGTAAAAGAAGCCCCCAGGTTTAATGAGTGTGAATAGCACGTCATTTTATGAGCCTTTAAAGGCTATAAGAGAAAGGAAGGGGAGAAGGAGAGAAATGTAAGACAGACAGTATATAAAAAATGGACAGAGGAAGGAGACAAACACATGTGCCAGGATTTGTCCTTCTTTGGTACCATCACCAGGTTTGCTAGCCAGTCCGGATGTTTTATATCTCTGATGAATCCGGCCTCCAATAGCTTTGCTAGCTCCTCTCCCATGGCCTGTCTCTTCGGTTCGGAAAAACGCCGAAGACGCTTGTTTGACAGGTTTGAATCCTTTTAGGATATTTAAGCTTTGCTCGGCCAGCCTGCATGGGATTCCTGGCATGTCTGAAGGGTGCCAGCCGAAAATGTCCCAGTTCTCTCGTAGGAACTCTCGCAGTGCGGCATCTACATCGGGGTTTAACTGTGCCCCGATGGAAGCTGTTTTATTGGGGTCCGTTGGATGGACCTGGAATTTGACTATTTCTTCTGTCGGTTTAAAGGAGGTGGACTTGGATCTTTTGTCAAGTACCACATCGTCCCTATTCACCGTGGAGCGCAGCGCAATCAGTTCCTCAGCCGCTAGGGCTTCGGATAGTGCCTCAAGGGCCAGTGCGGCTGTCTTGTTTCGGTGCGGAGTGCTATGTCCGGATCACTAGCGATAGTGATGATCCCGTTAGGCCCGGGCATCTTGAGCTTCATGTACCCGTAATGGGGTATTGCTTGGAAGATTGTAAACGCTTGCCGCCCTAGCAAAGCGTGATAACTGCTGCTAAATGGAGCCACATGGAATGTGACCTCTTCGGATCTGTAATTATCCGGTGTGCCGAACACCACATCTAGTGTGATTTTTCCTGTACAGCGCGCTTCCCGACTGGGGATTATTCCTCTAAAGGTTGTGCTGCTTCGCTCAATGCGATTCCAGTCTATTTCCATTTTTTGAAGGGTTTCCTCATAAATGAGGTTTAGTCCGCTGCTGCCGTCCATGAGTACCTTGGTAAGACGAAAGCCGTCCACTATTGGACTGAGGACCAATGCAGCTGGTGCTCGGGCTATTCAGAATTTAGGTTCATCACTGGCGTTAAAGGTAATAGCCGTGTCACTCCATGGGTTTATTGTTGCTACTAGGTAGACTTTGGCAAGGCTGTGGAGTGTCCTTTTTCGCATATTATTTGATGTGAAAGTCTCGAAGACTGTTAATACTGTATTGGTGTCTCTGGGGTGGCTTTCTGTGGCCTCCGGAATTAGGAGATCTTCACCAATTTTGGCCACCTGCCGGAGTATCCAACATGCTCTAAGGCTGTGAGTTGGTGTGGCGTCCTTTGTACTGTGAATTTTACAGGGTCCATTAAGCCATCCTTCCAGTACGGTTCCATGCCCTGTATAGGGTTTTTGCTTTTTGGTGTTTGACCCGGGTGTCTGGCGATGATGCACCCTTTTATTTCGGACTGGGTTTGTACTCAGGGCCGGATCGTCCCAAAATTTTATTTTGGTTTTCCAGGCGCTTTCCATCGCACAGTACTTTCGTACAATGGACGCTAAGTCAGCGAAGCGTGTAATATCACGGCGACTTATGGCGTTGAGGATTCCCTTGTCCGTGCAATTATTGCAGAAGATTGAGATTGCATCTTCCTCGCGGCAGTCCCTTATCCTATTCCTAACCAGGAGGAATCTGGCCCAGTAATGATGTACTGTTTCTTCGGGCTCTTGCCTCATTTGGGATAGATCGCGTGTGTTCGGGTGGGTGGGTGGAATTAAATCCAAAGCCTCACCCAATCTGAGGCTCAGAGGCCGAGGAGTTTCCGAACTCATAAATTTGGATTCCTGGATGTTGTCCAATGAATCCAGCCCGTCGCCTGACTCTAAGTTCACGTCTTGAGTGATATCCTCCCCTCCGTGGGTATCCGGCTTGGAGGGATCAGGAATCCGGACGTAGCTAGTCCTTAAGATAGATGAAGGGTCGCCGCATTGTCCCTCTACCACGACAACGTGATGGGTGACTTGCGGAGAGTTAATCTCTCTCAGATCGGGTTTAGGCCCAATCTGGTCGTAATCCGTAGCGACTCCCAGGGCGGCGATGCAATCCAAGAGCTCGTTTATGGAGGATAGCTCCATTGGATCTAACTGATCCGCAAGTTCCGAGCTAACATGAAGATTGTTTTCGATGGCTCGAGAGGTCATCGTCGGCGTAGAAGCCGAACAGGCGGTCATAAGAAAACCACCTAGCCGGAGGGTTTGGCCGACAGCCAAAGCTCCCTTAGCAACGGTGCCATCTTTAAAGACGGGGCGAGGCATCCTTCCTGATGGCGACGGCACAGAGGAACTCTCAATGAAAGCACCAATGTCGGTGTCAAAACCGGCGGATCTCGGGTAGGGGGTCCCGAACTGTGCGTCTAGGCCGGATGGTAACAGGAGGCAAGGGACACGAAGTTTTACCCAGGTTCGGGCCCTCTCGATGGAGGTAAAACCTACGTCCTACTGGATTAATATTGATGATATGGGTATACAAGAGTAGATCTACCATGAGATCAGAGAGGCTATACCCTAGAAGCTAGCCTATGGTATGATTGTTGTTCTGTATGTCGTCCTACGGACTAAAACCCTCCGGTTTATATAGACACCAGATAGGGTTAGGGTTACACAAAGTCGGTTACAATGGTAGGAGATCTACATATCCGTATCACCAAGCTTGCCTTCCACGCCAAGGAAAGTCCCTTCCGGACACGGGACAAAGTCTTCAATCTTGTATCTTCATAATCCAGGAGTCCGGCTGAAGGTATAGTCCGGCCATCCGGACACCCCCTAATCTAGGACTCCCTCAGTGATCTTGAGGCGAACGTTGCTGAAGCGCTGAATATACTTCTGGAGGGTCTCTCCTGGTTGTTGCTTGACATGGCGTAGGAAACCCATAGCCGGTGGGCGTTCGTGAGTGCCCTGGAAGTTGGCGACGAAATGGTCGTGCATCTCGTCCCAGGAGGAGATCGAGCCTGGAGGCAGGTTCAGGAGCCAGGAGCGGGCACCATCCCTGAGAGCCATGGGAAACCAGTTCGCCATGACTTTCTCGTCACCGTTGGCCGCCTTGATGCTCAGCTCGTAGAGCTACAGGAACTCCGCGGGTTCAGGGGTGCCGTCGTAGCAAGGAGGCAGATCCGGCTTGAACTTTCCCGGCCAAGCGACGCTACGCAGTTCAAAGGTGAAGGGGCGGCACCCTGACATGGTCACCGGGACTCTGCGCTGGTGGAGAACTTTCCCTTGCTGGGGTCCGCGCGCTGCCGCTGCAGGCGGCACGCAGTCTTGCCGTGGTGGCACAGGGAGCGCGGGGGCGTTTTCTCACGGTCGAGGGACTTCTTGGCAGCTTCTTTCTTCTTGTGCAGGCGCCGTACACGGCGGGTCGCACTGTGCGGCCACGCCCCTGGGCGCCAAGACTCCATATTGGGGCAGAGGTGGTGGAGGCGCTCCATGGGCCACGCCGCCCGCGGCTGGCATAGGGCGATGGCGAGAGGACGGCACTAGGAACCTCCTGCGGCACTGAAAAGCTCGACGATGCAGTCGAGACAGTCCTTGTAGAGGTCGTTGACTCGGCGGTAGCGCAGGAGCTCGCGTGATATGCACAGAGAGGCCTGCGCGTCCACGGGAGCGTGACGAGCATGGGATGATGAGCCGGTCAGGGTTAGCGATGGACTGGTGGTACAGCCGTCCCGCCACATAGAGGGGTGAAGCGAGGACGCTTGCTGCTCATTCCCCACCGGGCCGATGGTGGTGTTGGCGGCAGGCGGCGGGGAATGATGGGGTGGCCCACCGACGGGAGCCGTCTGAGCGATGCGGGCGGCAAGGGCAGCCTAGCGCTCAGCGCGAGAGAGGCGAGCGTCCGCCAAGGAGGCGATGGAGCAACGAGACGAGGAGCGACGAAAGAGAAGCTTCGGTGCACCCCTACCTGGCGCGCCAAATGTCGGATCACGAGTTCCGGCAAAACCCTCAAGGTTCGAACACTCGGGTGCACATGAAGATCTCCCCTTCCGATCCACGTCCTTGCTTCACTAACATCTTACGGGCTAACTCGACGAACTCACAACACCCTACTCCAGTGTGGTGTGGTGGATTGCCTCTTAGGCTGAGGATGAAAAGTACAAGGGGAAGAACAACCTCCTAAGGAAATGTGTTCTGGTGCTTGGTGAACTCATGGTTGTCCTGGTCTCTCTTGGTCCGACCGATCGATCGATCTCCCTAGCTATGGTGGTGGCCAGTCCTATTTATAGAGGCCCTGGTACTCTCCCCAAAAATTGAGCGGGAAGGGAGCCAACTGTTGGAAATATGCCCTAGAGGCAATAATAAAATGGTTATTATTGTATTTCCTTTTTCATGATAATTGTCTATTGTTCATGCTATAATTGTATTAACCAGAAACCGTAATACAAGTGTGAATACATAGACCATAACATGTCCCTAGTAAGCCTCTAGTTGACTAGCTCGTTGATCAATAGATGGTCATGGTTTCCTGACCATGGACATTGGATGTCACTAATAACGAGATCACATCATTAGGAGAATGATGTGATGGACAAGACCCAATCCTAAGCCTAGCACAAGATCATATAGTTCGTCTGCTAAAGCTTTTCTAATGTCAAGTATCATTTCCTTAGACCATGAGATTGTGCAACTCCCGGATACCGTAGGAATGCTTTGGGTGTACCAAATGCCACAACGTAACTGGGTGGCTATAAAGGTGCACTACGGGTATCCCGAAAGTGTCTGTTGGGTTGGCACGAATCAAGACTGGGATTTGTCACTCCGTGTAAACGGAGAGGTATCTTTGGGCCCACTCGGTAGGACATCATCATAATGTGCACAATGTGACCAAGGAGTTGATCACGGGATGATGTGTTATAGACGAGTAAAGAGACTTGCCGGTAACGAGATTGAACAAGGTATCGGGATACCGACGGTCAAATCTCGGGCAAGTACCATACTAGTAAACAAAGGGAATTGTATACGGGATTGACTGAATCCTTGACACCGTGATTCATCCGATGAGATCATCATGGAACATGTGGGAGCCAACATGGGTATCCAGATCCAGCTGTTGGTTATTGACCAGAGAGATGTCTCGGTCATGTCGGCATTATTCCTGAGCCCGTAGGGTCTACACACTTAAGGTTTGATGACGCTAGGGTTATAGGGAAAGTATGTATGCGGTTACCGAATGTTGTTCGGAGTCCCGGATGAGATCCCGGACGTCACAGGAGTTCCGGAATGGTCCGGAGGTGAAGATTGATACATTGGACGAAGGGTTTTGGAGTCCGGAAGTGTTCTGGAGGTACCGGGTGATGACCAGCATGACCGAAAGGTGTTTCGGTAGCCCCGACAAGTGTTGGGGGGCTCCATGGGCCAAGGGAAGGGGGAAAACCAGCCCACTAAGGGGTTGTGCGCCCCCTCACCTATTCCCACGTGACCAGGGGGTTTGGGGCGCCCCATCTAGGGTTCCCACCTCCTGGCTTGGGGGCCAAGTCACCCAAGGGGGAGATCCCATCTGCCCTGGCCGCCGCCCCCCATAGGGGAAACCCTAGGGAACCTCCCCTTGCCCTTGCCCCTATATATAGTGGAGGTTTTGGGGCTGCAAAACGCACGAGTCTCTCTCTCCCAAGGCGCAGCCCTACCTCTCTCCCTCCTTGTCTCTCGTAATGCTTGGCGAAGCCCTGCTGGAGTACCGCGCTCCTCCACCACCACCACGTCGTCGTGCTGCTGCTGGACGGAGTCTTCCCCAACCTCTCCCTCTCTCGTTGCTAGGTCAAGGCATGGGAGACGTCACCGGGCTGCACGTGTGTTGAACGTGGAGGCGCAGTTGTTTGGCGCTTAGATCGGAATCGACCGCGATCTGAATCTCTACGAGTACGACTACCTCATCCGCGTTCTAGCAACGCTTCCACTTAGCAATCTACAAGGGTATGTAGATGCACTCCCCTTCCCCTCATTGCTAGATTACTCCATAGATTGATCTTGGTGATGCGTAGAAAATTTTAAATTTCTGCTATGATCCCCAACACCAACAACAACCAATTTGAAAGGGGACAACTACTACAGCCTATCCCGACAAAAGCACTCTTCGCCTGCAAAAGGCTCTGGTGGTGACGCCGTCCTGGGCTCCACGGTGACCTCCGTCTTGCCATCCTTCTGGTCTTGGTCTTGTTGCACTGATATGGAAACCTTTGCTTGACGCCTCGGTACTCTGCGCATGCGCCTGCTTCCTTAGCACCAAAGTGGAAACAAGGACACTGTGCGCGCTGGCGCCCGCCTGGCCTTGGTCGTCATGGCTCACATCACTAGAACCTCGTGAGGCTTGCCTGTCCTTGAATCTCCGCCCCTCACGAGCCAGCCTTGTGAGGCCGCTCCTGAGGAGGTCTTGTGTCGTCCGCCTCGCGAGGCTTGGCCCCTCGCGAGGGTCTTGAGTCCTTGCTGGTGAAGATGGGCCGTACAGGCCCGCTCGCAGAACCACACCGTGGACTGCAGGCAGGCAAGTCTGGGTACCCTCGTTCCCAGAACACCGACAACTGGTGGATGGCAAAGACAACTGCACATTTGCCGTATGCCAGCGGACGACATCATAGCGAAATAGGCCAGCCCCCTGGACGCTCTTTGCCGTCCGCCAGCGTACGGCAAAGTGACCAAATAGGCCACCCAGTGTCCCAGGTTGCACAGGTAGCTGCCACGTGTCAGCTTTGCCGTCTGCTGGCTGATGGCAAACCTCTTTCCCGTTTGCCAGCAGACGGCAAAGAGCCTGTATAGCCCCTGTTTTTTTTTCTGTTTTTTCTTATATTCATTCAATTTCAACACACAACACTACAAAAAATACACTTCCGTGATGATACGTGTTTGTCACAATAGGTCACGTTTTCTGTCATGCATGTACATCCGTGAAGATTTTATGACAGAATCAAGATAGTCATACTTGTGTTGTCGTAGAAGTACTCCATGACATTACCAAAATTATCATCACGACAGTGTCCACTTCCATGACGATAAATCACGCGCGACAGAAGTGCTTTCGTCAAGGGTGACCAACACGTGGCATCCACCGTAACAGAACGCCGTTAAGCTATCGGGTCCGGTTTTGGATCCGATAACCTGTTAAGAGCCCTGACCAATGGGGATTTTCCACGTGTAAAATCATCATTGGCTAGAGGAAACACGTGTTGGCTCACCGTTGGGACACATGTCATCCACTCATTGGACCCAAAGCGCCTACGATACATCGACACGTGGCACGGCCTAACAGAGGCCCATTCCTGTGAAAAGGCCGGACCGTTTGACTTGGTCAAAAGGTCGCAGGCCGGCCCACGGCAAGCCTGTTAATGGCCAATTCGCATATAGCCCATTTACAACCTGCTAACCCAGGGCCCATTTACAGCCTATCCGAATTAGGCCCAGTAGTGTCATCCGGGCCATCCAATATAATTCCAGCCCGTTTTAACTTCCGGCCCATGATGTCTTTCAGCCCATATGAGGCCCTTATTACTCTCGGCCCATTAATGGACCATGGTAAAACTGGCCCGTAATGAATAGTGTATCACTTTATACCCATTAACGGCACATGGTGAAACTGGCTCGTAATGAACAGTGTATCACTTTATACCCATTAACGGCCCATTATTCCATTGGGCCGTTTCCAGCCCATGTTATCTTTCGTCCTTCTCAGGGCCCATTTATTTTTGGGCTCATTTCCAGCATTCGTTTACTTATAGCCCGTTACTGTCATTTTCTACTTGTGGGCCAAATTCAGCTCGTGGTTATAGTCGTCCCGTTTGTGGCCTGTTAATACGTTGGGCCATTTTCATAGCGTCATCAAATACGGCCGATTAACGACGACCCATTATGGTCGGCCCATGAACGGACGATTTCAACTCTAGCCCATATACGGCCATAATGTGGTCCCATGTTTGGCCAACCGATCATACGGCTCGTAGAAGGCCCATTGATGATATGGCCCGTAGAAGGCACATTGTGTCTACAGCTCGTACAAGGCCCATTGTTTCTACGCCACGTAGAAGGACCGTTGTTTCTACGGCCCTTAGAAGGCCCATTGTTTCTACGGCTCGTCGGAGGCCCATGTTAACTATAGCTGGTGGGCCCTCAAAATGGCTTGTTGTTTTCTTCAGCCGGTGGCTGCACGTTAAGAACAAATTTGCTATTGCACCAAAACAAATTACAACTATAAAACAAAACGAAGGTTGGCATAAAAGTTAACAGTCTAGCAGATAAATGCACCACCAGAAGTTTAGAAGCTCAGTTCATTTGACCTGACTGTTACATTTTCATGTTGTATTATCCAATGGAGCACCATAACCTTCGTCTTCAGTTCTCCTAGGCTCCTGAACAAAATCGAACAATGTCTCTCCTTGTTTCACAAAGGGTCTTTGTTAGGGAATGGACTTGTGTCTGGAGCGTAGATACAACATTGTTTTGAGCTTGCATATCTTGATCATGAGGCAGTTTGGACGAGATTGCCTTAACAACCAACCCAGTATTACGCATGAATGTGCTTTTGGCACTGTTAGTTGACAGGTACTGACCCACTGCAGCAAGAGCTGACATTGCGGTTATAGTTGCCTCGCCACCTTCAGAAGGTGGCGGTTCCACCATTTTTTCCATAGCCCGCTGAAAAGTTGAGGTTTTACATTAGTAGTACTAGAACAAAAGATATTAAGGAGGCAGCAAAACCAAACAAAATAGCTTTGGTCTATATACAGAACTTATTCTGGTGAACCCATGTAAAATATTAGTTGTATTTTATTGCAAAGTACATAATAAAACTAGGTTCCAAACATATGACCATGTACCATCGCTAATGTATTGTCTATTTATTCACATTGTATTGTGGGCTAAGGATAAAGAGACGAAGTATATAATACGGTAAGCATAGTAACAAAACAACTAAGAACAGACAAACAGGCAATTGCAACGTTGTGTGGGCAAGTCCAGCACAGAACTAGATTACATGTCAAGATCAAATGAACATCACTCCTCTCTTTTAAACCTTGTAGGGTGCAATGATATGCAAATACAATTGCATATAAAATTGAAAAGAGTAATAGACATTGGCTGCAAACCATGCAGTTCAAGGCACAAGTTAGAGTAAGTAGTAGTTAAAAGGCATGAGGCTTAAGGACTTACAACAGTGGCTTTGGCTGGTGTAGTCATGCCCTTCTTGCTGGTGTGATAGTCCTTGAAGATTTCCACAACATTTGGTTCATGTACTTTTTGGTCCTTGTGGGCTTTCCTCTACATTTGGAACAAGTCAATATAGATATGATAATATGGTACAACGAAAAGAGTGAAACAACGGCTAATTACAAGAGCCTCGCAGTGTGCAATATAGCTACGAGATCCTGTCGTCTGTTGGAATTTCACTTTCATACGGTTGGTGTTGTTGTTTGAATAGTTCACCTACAAGAAGATAGATTTGTGTGGCACATGCGTAAATAGGACTTCAACATGTGATCTGATCACATATATGTAATGTACCTGATACTTTGGATCAGACCATTGTTTAACGAGGCCCCTCTAGTCTTCTTCCGATATATTTTCCATTGGAGATGTTTTGGAAAATTCACTGTTAGCCTTGCCTTCAAAGTGAGTTTTCCTCAATTTATATGGATACTGTCACAGAGCAGACATGAAAACATGGGTGCAAGCTTGTCTAGTTGCATCATCTTGGCTATCCAACTTGAACCTCATATGTTGAAAATTATGGGAGTCTCATTATCAACAACCTAGAAAGTATGGGACAGAGCAAGACGATATTACTAGTTTCCATACAAAACCATACTTATAGATAAATGGTCGAGGAAGGTGTTGAACTGGGTTTCGTCTTTGTCATTCCTGTACTGAATCCATGTTGGGAGGATACGTACATGATAACTAACGGCAACCGCTGCCTCCGATACTAACTTGGGTGACTCTATAGCATCACATGCCCTTTTCAAACCTGCCTCAAAACGGATCTCCATTCTTCCTCCTCTAGATTTAGTTAACCTATCGAGCATTATCCCTGATGTTTGTTTCCTCTTGCGCCTAGGTGCTAGTCCAACAACAAACATAGGAAGTGTTTGTGTACATCAAACTGTGAGACTACATATAAAAAAGCATGCAACTGTAACTTGACTCCAGCAACTACCTTCTTGTTGTTGAAGCTCGCAAGTTTCATCTGATCTTGCCAACTCGTCTTGTGTCAAGAGTGATTGGGAAGTAGTGTCAGGTGGCAATGGAGCTTGGGAACGTGCTGCTAGCTCAGTTGACGCACGAGTAACTCGTGCAGTTGGTAGTACTGTGCAAGGTGTTGCAAGAACTAGGGCTGTCTCTACTTGTTTGGTGGCAGCTATTTATTTCTGTTTGTCTTTTTCTACAGCTCGTGTAGCATGGGATACCTTGTTTGTAGAATTTTGTGATGGACTTTGACCTTCTATTGCACCATCAATACCAGCAGAATCTGCAGGATTCTTCCGGTTCCCATTCCCAGCCATTCTGTGTTTCTTCCTCTTTCTCTGTGTCATGTTAAGTCAAGCATACAATAAAAACAAATAACAATTTAGTTCTTCAGAACAAATTGATGCGTGATACAAACAAACTGAACTTTGATGTTAGACAACCACATGATAGGAGGATGTAATATGTACGAAAAACAGGACGGATGAGATAACCAGAACTATGATGTGTAAACTAAGGAGAAGACATTTCACTAAACTAGAAGCAATGCAATGGAAGGTAGACACCATATGAAAGATGCTACAAATATAGCTCTGCCAAGTTAATAGTGTCTCATCATAAATGGCGTTTAAACAAATGTGAAGCAGTACAAGAAATAAATCATATGCAAGATGCAAACAACATCACACTACCAAGTTAGAGGTCTCTCGTCATTAGTGCCATTGCATATTCACAGCTTATGATGTGTAAACTAAGGTGAAGGCATTTCAACAAATTAGAAGCAATGAAAGCTAGACACCATATGAAAGATGCAATGAATATCACTCTACCAAGTTAAAACTATCTCGTCATAAGTGTCATTTCAACAAATTAGTAGTACAAGCTAGAAAAGAATGTGAGATGTAACCTATATCTCACTTTAAAGTAAAATGTGTCTTATGATAAGTGATTGTTGGAGGTTACACAACAGTAGTAATTTGATGTAAGAACATGGTGTGATAGACAGATATTGTATGTTCTAGAAATAGGAACACGTGTCTTATTCAAGTATAATGTGTAAAGTAAGAAGATGGATGAGTAGACAGATGTACTATGTACTAAGGACAGGAAGGCATGTCACATTAACAGGTATAATGTATAAGCTAAGTAGAATAGCACATGCAGTTTAACCAGATTGGAAGAATTACAATCTAGACACCATATGCAACATGCAACCACATATCACGCTGCCAAGTTAGAGCAAGCACTTGCGATGCTAGTGTATGGGAAATGCGGTAATCAACTACAGAGCTACGTTCACTATCTTCATCTAGCCTTGCTGTTTCTTGAGAATCATGTCGGGAGGCTGACACTGCATTCTTTAAATGAGGAGTAGTCCACTTGCCTGACTGCCTCATCATAAGTGATTGATGAGGGATACACAAGAACATGGTTAATACAAAGATGTACCAGTATGTACCAAAAATAGAAAGGCATGTCATATTCAATGGTATAATGTCAGCTAAGTAGATGCAATTTAACCAAATTGGAAGCAATACAAGCTAGAAATTCGGCTGGAGTGGTGAGCAAGATCATCTAGGACCTGAGAGCCTTGTGGGAGGCGGGCTTCTTCGCCACCATCGCGGCTTTTTAGTTGGCTTGCAAGTGATGCCTGTCTTTGCTGGGCTTGTCACTGGCTTGGCCGGTGCCCTGACTAGCTATTTGTCTTTGGGTGCTCACGGGATGGTGGTTCATGTAAAAAATATATTTCCTTATCTTAATAAAGACCGACTTCGGCCTTTCGAATACAAGCTAGACACCATATGGAACATGCAACCACATATGACACCGCGAAGTTAAAGCAAGCACCTAAGATGGTGGTTCATTGCGAGTAAGGTCATCAACTCCAGTGCTACGTTTACCGTCTCCATCTGCTAACACTGCACCCTTTATAGCGTTGTAACGTGTCGTGCTTACCCACGTAGAAAGCTGGAGCAACTTCTCTCTTTTCTTTTCTGCTTCTCTCGAGGCAGAACCTGAAATACCCTTGCATAAAAACACAATAATGAGAGTATGGGTGAAGTGTGTGCAGAACTAGTGCACTGTAAAAGTAGCAAATGGCAGTGGCTGAAAAATAAATGACATGAGACATATGATAGCTCTACAACATTGCATCGCAAACAAAATTAGATTCTACTCCGTATGATTTTGTAATATATGAGCACAGGAAATGCAGGTACTCCTCCAGCACACCACCACATGTGGTCATATCAAGATAACAGACGACTGAAAATAAATAGGTCAGTTGATTTTTTTAATGAACCGTCCGATCTATAAGGAATAGGCAAATGACCTTCGTCTACCTCCTGCCAGTCACTGTTGACGATCTTTCTCGAACCACCAGCGACCACCGGCCCAAACCGCTGCCTCCGCCGCCCCGCCCTACCCTCGACCTCACACCACCGCCGTGCTTGGCAGCGCCCCCAGGCCATCTCTTTATTCCCAGCCGACCTCCAGATCGGGCGCCAGTAGCTCTAGGCCCCACACACCCCTAAGATAAACACCAAGGCGCTGCTTCCCCGGCGTAATAGGCGGACTAGTGCCTGTTACGCTGGGGAATGCTTCCGTTAATTGGGAATCAACTGACCAGGAATTGAAATTCAGGGGGGCAACGGACCTCTAGCTAATGTGAAATAGTATATGAGGAGAAACCTTGTGCATCGTGAGTTACTAGGAACATCTAGTATCAAGAAGAAGCGGTCAACTAGTGTCTTCTGTGGGATGAATACTGTGCAAGCAGACACGTAAGATTTGCACGAATAAGGGAAAGAGGAGTACCTGTATTGGTAGCCAGTGTGGTCTCCTCCATATGTCGCGGCGATCTTCTTTTTTCTCCCAGGGAACCGATGTTTTGTAGAACCGTGGATCCTTGGACAAACCCATGGCCAAATTGTTGATTGTGTTGCCGTGGCCGTATATCGGCAGAGGGGAAGCAGATCCGAGGCGGCAAAGGACGGCGTAGCAGGAACAGCTCCGGTGCGATGGAGGGTGGCGAAGTTGGAGCGGGAACGGTGAGGCGCAGGACAGCGTGGTTGAACTGGCTCAGGTACGGATGGCTCGGCCTCGGCTTCAACTACTAGCCGTGGAGGGCGTTGCGATGGACGACGACATCGGGGTATCGGCTCTGGCGTGATGGAGGAGGGCAGCGGTTGATGGGTGGGATGGGGTGGCAGCGAACCATGTTTTGGTCTGGGACGCGCTTGTTTTGGATTTTTTAACATAAGATGGGCTGCGCTTGTTTGAAACTTGGGGATAGTACAAACTTTGCCCCCCTCTTAAATTTTGGACCTACTGTGGGTCGGGGGTAGGATGGTAATCCCAGGTGTCCCAAATAGTGGGCGGGAGCAATTTCGTCCGCGCGCATGTGTGCTTAAGCGGCCATTGTGTATGAATGTTTTTCGGAGGCGGTTGCATGGCGTCTAGATGAAGCTACAAACCTACCCTCTTTAGACCTTTGGACATCAGACCGGTAGGTTTCACGGGTGGGAGTTATTAGAAAAGCAATTTCCTTGTACTACCAAACATTGGCCTCACGCGGTTTCGGGCGAGTAGAGGCTCTTTTGGCGCTTCGTTTGAAATTTTGAAACACAAGCATTCATGTTTAGAGTACTCTTAAACTTTGAGGATTGACCTAAATAGACAACGTTAAATTTGACCTTGTATGTTTGAAAACCTCATTAAATTATCCGCTTCTTTTCGAAATTTTGACACTTGAAAATCCTATAACTACAATTATTTTGGAATGGAGGAGCTAAATTTGAATCTATTTTGTACACGACTACATATGCTATTATGTACAAAATCAGAGCAAAGATTGGTGCCCCCATAATTTAGGTATGATTTCCAAATGCCATGATATCATATTCAAATAATTGAATGGACTTCATGTTGAATTCGATTTTTTTTAAACTACCTTAAGTTGAATTCAAATATATGCTAGTTCATAGGTAGCTATTTATAATGTTCATTGTGTAACTTTCGTATGTATAATGTGCTTTACACACACAACATGAACTATACTCACGTTTATATTCGATTGCTAAAGCGATGCATTGTCTGGAGGTCAAAATACTAACTATGTGGATCAATTGTGTCGAATAATATCATAGACATGCTCAAATTTGACAGAATCTAGATGTCTGATGGATCAATGACCGTTCCTTACACGAACTGCAAATATCATAATCCCATCCTAATATTTGGATACAATTTATATCTTTAATCAATGTGTACATCAGTCTTATACGTGTAGTTTCACTCTCCATCGATTGTCTCTCACACATGCTCACACACTCTCTCCCGAGGTGTCTTTCTCACACACATGCTCTCGATATAACCCTCCCTACCTCTCCTAACCATTTACGACTGTTTTCACTAACCTTTATCACAAGCACTCTTCCTCTCGCAAGCATACACACGCACAATCCCCATCGACCCTTTTTATATACATATACCTGCCTATGTGTCTCCTGTACGCACATTATCTTTAGGCCTGTCTCTCACGCATTGTCTCACACCTCTCTTCCTAATCGACGAGTATGATTCTAGCAGTACATTCTATAGGATGCCCCTTAAAGTTAGGTTGATGAATAGTAATATCAGAGATAAAGGGGTTACCTTAGTCCGAGAACCAAGGGTTACAAATCCTAGTCGGCTTTGTCAGTAGACACAGAGTCCTTCACAATTATGCTATCTTTGTCTTGTATGACTAGTCATCTATGGGTCTCCCTAAATGTGTCACGGGCCGACCAATGTGGCGCCGGACGGGACCGAACGAAGGGCCTCACCTCGAACCACTGGACCTCACGCGGTGACACACCCTCTGCCCCCACGTATCGTTATCTTCTCACACCCACACATACCAACACAGACACCACACACACAAAAAACATTCTCCTGGTGCCTCTATCCACTCCCCCCTTGCATATACACACTCAAGGGAATCTCTCGCCGTGACGTCATATTCGTCTCTCTCTCTAGACCACTCTCATTTCTCGTTCTATCTCTCCCACGCCCCCCCCCCCCGTCGCCGGCCCCTCTATCCATGCCTCTCTCGAATATGTAATACACACACATACCTCTCCAGGCCCTGCCAAATGCATCAACTACACATTCACACATGTTACATCACGTATCCCAATGATCTAAAAAGCCCTCTCTTCACGTTTATTACGCATACAACATTCCTTTTGAATAAAATGTGGCCAAAAAATTATTTTAGAATTTCTACATATATACAACATTACAAAGATATATGGAGGAGTATGAATGCTAATTTGCATTGCATGGTGCCCAAAATGATATTTATTCCGCACTGTGAATTTGTATATTTTTATACTATATATAAAGTTAGTCATAATAAAGAGAAACGAAGAGCATCTCTCTCTCCATTGCATACCCCCCCCCTCTACGCCCCTTTCACGTACGCACACAAACTATCTCCAGGTCCTCTAAAAGTAAGCCCCCAGCACATTCATGCATGTTCCATATTTCTCTCGCGATATATATAGTGACGATCATTGTATTTGAAGCGAAAGCACGATGCATACATTGGACTTCAGAATCCACTCATTATGGTCACCATTTACGTTTTGTGGTCATTATACAGTCACGGGCTCACCGTACAACTCTGTATTTGCTCTAGACACGACTAGTTAACCAGTTAAACGCTCCACATGGCACCTGTAGTGTTGCATCACATTATCCTACTACCATCGGGCCCACATGTCAGCTTGTATGTACTCTACATCTACACTTATAAATTACACTCTTATAAAAAATAGAGTTGGTGATGATGGTGTGCCTGCCATCCTGCAATATAGTCCGTCCGATTTATATCTGACTGATAGGAAAAAACTATGGCAATTTTGCAAAAAGGTACCCACACACCTCTCCACATTTGCAAATAAGGCCTTCCCTCGTTCATCCTTTTCTCTCACAAGATAAACTAGTCATACAAATGCATCTTGATGTTACATGCAACGCACGGTCATCTTGCTAGTAAGAATGAAAACAAATGACAAAAAAATATTGGACGGTGATTCGAAGTCATGACCGCGGGCACAGCGAATAAGGTGGCCTTGTATTGGTATGCTGAGCCGTCTGTTTTAACACACATGAGCTGGTGTGGTGATTATGCACACACGCACGCATGCACATGAACTGCATGCACGCATCACACACACGAACACATGCACCCACGCACGCATGCAACACTCACACGTACACACGCAGCTACGCAACACTCACATGCACACAAGCACGCGTGCATGCACACACCAGTACACCACACGACCAACACACACTCTCACGCTCAAGTGCTCAACCTACACGTGCATGCGCACACATCAGGCCCTGACAGACACATACACAACTAGGTGATTCCCGCGCACGGGTTGGAGTCTTGTCGTGCCTGCGTAAATTTGTGTTTATCTGACCTTTTCCCTATGCGAACTGACAGGTGGGACCCACAAGGAATGTGGCAAATTTAACTAGTCAACATGGTGCCACACAGACTATTTGGCCGGTCAACAGAGTGCAATCCGATGCTGAACCGTGAGCAAGTGACCGTATAATCACCGCAAAACGTATATAGTGACCGTAATCAGCTTATTCTGAAGTTCGATGAACGTTTTACGCTTTTCTCTCTGTAGGCCCTCCAAAACTACATCTCTACACGTTCTCGCATGTTACATCTAACAACTATGCAATAAAACACTACTACTACTACTCTCTAACACAATAAATCATATGTGTTTTTAGTTTCACTAGATATCATATTGTTACTTAATTATTTAGTTTGCATACATTAAAATTGCATTTGCAATGTATGGCCAGTATCATATACCGCGCGGGAAAAATCCTGCCCTTTCCTATTTAATCGGGTTTGTATCGATAGATCATGCGAAACAACAAAACTATAGTACTATACAATACAAGTGACAGTTCACTGGGCCGTCGTGTCGTGTACTCCTCCGTGGTAAGAGTGGAGCACTCGCTTTCATAAATATTCTAGTCCCTTTCGCCGACATGTGGGACATCAAGCTACCGGATCCACGTGCCATACTGGAATACAGTGCAGAGCAGCCGGGGTGAAGCACCCAGTCATGGCACCGGCATAGTAATGAGCAATGAGGCGTCAAATCACAAAGCTGCACCTTTCCCGCAGTTAAGTTGGAGGGACAAAGTAATAATTGTAAAAAAGAAGTTGGAGGGACGAAGCAACCATCATTTCACTCGTTGCTGAATCCGCTTCTCCCTCGTCTTCTTCAAGTTAACCACGTGTTGCTTCTGCCGTTGTTCTGCCTCATGTGGGACGCGGATCAGCTTGGTAAAGCACTGACACGTGGGACCGCATGTTAGCAAACCGCCACGACAACGTCCTCTAAAAATAAGAAACCTCCCCCGCCATCCGTGCGGCAAAATCACATCCTTTTTACTAATCTTGATTCTATAAGTTTTTAGTCAATATAATTGAGATTTGCATAGATAGCACACAGGAGCAAAACCAAGTGGTACGGATAAGGGCATCCACAATGTGTAGCCAAATGTGAAAATAGCTTTTAGCATCGTGGGAACCATTATGGACGGTGTTGCCAAAGCCAAAGGGATGGAACCGAAGTTCCCTGATTGATTGATTAAAGGAATAGAATAATGCAATGTCTCTCCTCTTTCTCCCGTGCTTGGACGCATGTACAGTATAGAGCACAGAGTCTACTCCCCTGTCCCTTCCATCACAAATCACAAAGCAGTGAGGCATCAAATCACAAAGCACAGACGAAGCAACCATCATTTCACTCTTCGCTGACTCTGCTTCTCCATCATCTTCTTCGAGAAACCATCTCACCGCACTAAGATGGACGGACGACGCTATTGTGTGCTAGTAGTACTAGTACATTTACGCGTCCTTTGGTTCAACGAACTTCCTAGATGCAAATAAGGCGGTTGTCTCGTCTTGCAGGTGGCACTTGCGAATGACTTACCGTGGTCTCCCTCAATGGTGTTCTCCGTCGAACGCACTTCACCAAACCACAACGTTCGAGATATCGTCGACGTCACCGCAATGGGGAAGGAAGTCAAATATAATAGTTACTACCACCATTTTTTGTACACAAGGCTAGTATATGAAAATTACAATTTGCAAAAGGCCACTAACACTAATCCAGGCAAAATTGATGGGTTTTTTTACCCCTGCTTTATAGCTATGCATGCAGCCCAGGAGTGATGACAGACCAAACGCATGCATGCAGCATGCATATAAGAGGCAGGGGAAGCGCGCTTGCGGAGAATCCGAGAAGACTCAAGCAGGAATCAATGAAAAGGAGCCAATGACTCCATGCTTATTAAGAGCCATACATTTAGGTCCTTGAATGCAGGGGTAAAATTGTCCGAAATAATACACGGAGTTGTCTGCTTGGTATGCGTGCGCCGAGTTATACACAAACTAAAAAGGAACGAAGGGAGTATACTAGCAACCAAGGACATTAATATCCCCTGCATGCATTCGGAAGAGAGAAGGTTGGTTTGCATGGCGCTGCATTAATCAAGCGATGAGGAGTGAGATGGTTAGCTCTTTGGGCTTTGGAGAAAAAAATACGCATTAATTGACACGTGAAATGAGGATTTGTATCGATTAATCCCACGAAGGAAAACCCCTCCTTTCTTTTTTAACACTAATACTCCTAGTACGTACTTATCCTTTTTGGGTCTAGGCCTTCCATTGCCATACTTCGCCACACATTTTTTCCAAGCTTGCCTAAAGTTTTCAAAATGAAAAGGAGGTACACTTGTGCAAGGTTGTCGCGGTCGCACCGCACCCTCACACGGTCGCTCCTCCACACCGCGGTCGCACCGCACCCTCACACAGACACTCCTGCACACCGCAAACCCAACCAAGGGAACACACCCTCACTGACACGTGCTATCGCATGTGAACAAAACAAACTCATACATCCTACCACTGAGACATAATTTTCGTTCATAAAGTATGTTTATCCAACCGCATGTTGGGGAGTATCCGTACGACCCGTGTGGTGGTTTGTTGGGGAAGAAAAAGAGGTGAGGAAGAAGGGTTAGGAGACGTAGGATATTCATCCAACCACCTAAAATGGTAGACTGACCAAAGTCAGGCAACTTGCATAACAATATATGTTTTTACACAACAAAAGATCCATAAAAACAACAACATAAAGAAAAACTATCACTTCTCGCCAAACGAGACAGCCTCGTCATCTTTGGCTGCCGGCGTGAACCAGCTGTAGCTGTCGACATGTGTCTCTGCACCGTGGTTGTCCTCGGCCTCCAGCTACCTATTCACGCGGAGCGTGTGGGCGCTCTGCACGGACGAGAGCACTGCCCGTTTGAAGTCAAGGAAGTCCGATTCCGCCTGCAGGAGGGCCTCGATGGTAGCGGCATCCGGGCGCTATGCGTCGAGTCGAGCCTCCGCCGCCCGGTTCAAGTCCAGGGCATCTGGTTCCGCCGGCAGGAGGGCCTCGATGAGAGCGGCATCCGCGCGCTCTGCGTCGAGTTGAGCCTCTGCCGCCTGGTTCAAGTCCAGGACGTTCGGTTCCGCCTGCAGCAGGGCTTCGATGGCAGCGGCATCCGCGCGCTCCACCTCAAGTTGAGCCTCTACCACCCGGTTCACATACACGATATCCGGTTCCACCTGCAGGAGAGCCTCGATGGCAATGGCATCCGTGTGCTCCGCGTCGAGTTGAGCCTGTGCCTCCCAGTCCTCCTTTAGTATCGTCAGGTTAAACCGCTGGTCCGCCTGCACCATGGGGGACTCGGACGCTGGCATGAAGTCGACGTCCATCATCTCATACCCATCGGGGGCCTTCTGCGCCGTGACCTCCGCCATGAACATTGGATCGACTTCCCCCTCCTCGTAGCTTAGCTCTAGAGAACTCGGGATTGGCCTGCCACAAAGCGAGCTTGGGAACGGAGGTCTGTGGCGCCGACAGCCGCAGCGATTTCTGCGCGGCGCTCGAGCGTCAGCATCTTGTAGTACGTGATCTTGCGGCACACCATGGATTTCCGGCGAACTAGGGGACGCTTTATGTGGGCTAGGGGATCGAAAGTTGGGGGAAGGGGCTGGAGATTAGGTGTGGTTTTAGGGCAGTGGCTGGCGTAGGCTGAGCAGCGAAGGTTCTAGTGTGAATAGTGTTTTCGGTGACGACCGGTCAATTGGTTTTGAATGTACATCGCTCTTGTCGCGTTCGTGTTGCAGCCCGGCAAGCTGGACCCTCCACGTCGCTCACCGAATGGAACACGCTTCGTCTTGCGTTTTCGCTCACTTGTGGGACCGCAGTTGAGAGCAAACCGACGTCCCTACCCCTTCCTCGCCCGCGTCATTTATACTACCACACCCTCCGTTTTATGTGGAGTAAATAAAAACAGAGGGAGTATACTACGGATGAGGATACCCTGACGTGGCCGAACCCATTGAGTAACTGACATGCGGGGCCTAGCAAGCATGGGGCCGCCAGTAAGTGACCGAAAGGGAGGGTAAGGCAGGTATACCTACGTCAGAGGATCCACTTCCACTACTACTCCCTCCTTCCATTTACTATACAGGGCCTAATGCATTTTTCGTCACTAACTTTGACCAAATGTTAGAGTAATGATATATGACATGCAACTTACACAAAGCATACTCCCCTTACTTTTTCACATCTCTCTCCACATAGGCCCTACATAAATGGAAGGAGGGAGTACTACTATGAGCACTGCATACTCTACTACAAATATTGTCAGTACTCCACTGGTACTATTGGACAAGGAGCTTAAAAAATTTACTATTTGACTGGCTATACGTGGCAAAATTCACGTGATTTAAAATAAATTGGAAACCATCTCGAGTACAAATCTAGGAGTACTTACGAATCAAATGATATTGATTGGATTTTGTTGAAAGTTGATACGTTTTTGATCAAAGTAGAGATACTTTGACTACACATAAAACTTATATGTAAACTAGAAAGGATAGGATGGAGTATATTGTACGTTCAAAAACGAAACGAATATTGAATACCCTTTATATATGATTTGAGGATGCTATGATCACCGGTTCAAAATTTTGAATCCGCCTTAGGTATCACACATGCCCCCACTCTTTCTCTCTCGATTTCATCTCGGGGTCCGGAGATCGATTGAAAGAAGACTAGGATGGGTACAATATGTTCGTTTCGCTTATGAACGTACAATATACTCCCTCTGATCCCCACAGACCCCCCCCCCCCGCAGGTCATTTCTATCATAGAAACAGACCAAATATTAATCTCCTTGCACGACACACAATTGATCTCTGAACATCAATCGATCTCGTCAACATGTGTCGAGGCATGAACCGAATGGGATGTCAAAACTAAGACGCGAAGCGACACGTAGTGGAGGTAAAGTGAAACTTTAAATGAACAGTTTGTTTGTATGCATGTTGGAAAAATTACAAAACATTGGAAATACAAGCATGGTCTAGGCCCCTATGCGAATGATACTCGGCGAAATGTTCAAATGAGGTATCCGGGAGGATGGACTCGACCGGAGGGCGACATGATCGATGGAGAAGAGGGTTGTAGAGGAATGAGAAATAAGCAAACGCCACATGATTATACTTGAACGGCTCAAATAAACAATAAGTTGTCTCGCTTGGCCTACATAGTGAAAGGACTAATGCGCAACGCGGAGCACTAACGCTCGAATATGGCCGGGAAAATAGGGAAACCGACATGTGGGGCACACCTGTCGGGACGACGTAGCACAGACTAGTCCAATGGAGGAGCTGGCCCACGACCTCCTCGCCACCGGTAACCGTTCATGTGGGTCGTGGGGGCCAACAACATGGCGTGGCTCCAGCACCGCCTCTGGACACGGCGACCGCGGTGAGCGACACGCTCATCGTCGCTAGACACGGTCGGTTTCAGTGTGCCAAGGGTGGCGTTAGTGCGGTGGCACGACCAACAGTATGTTTGGTTTGTGCCCAAGGTTGCCCCATCAAAGCATTGGGTAGCCAAAATTTTGGTTGAGGTATTGGTTGCCCATGATTTGGCTGACATTGGCAAGAAAAAGGAACTAGTGTTGGCTAGAGTTCATTGGCATGCCAAAAAATGGCAACCATCCAAACAAAGACCAATCTTTGGGTCATGACCAAATTTTTGGTAAGGTGCACTTTGGCCACAATCCAAACACACCCCAACACCCGACTCGTCGAGGATGCACGGGGCATCAGGACGCGTCCGTGGAGTGGTGTAGCGTGCCCAACAACATCCTCAGGACCTGAGACCATGCCGGGTCGTCTTGCTCTTTAAATGACATGCGGGGATCGCATGTGAGCAAAGGGCATCTCCAACGTTGCCACAACCGCAGCTGACTAACCTGGCATAACAAAAACCCTCGTCCCTCGCGCTATCGCGCGGTGTGTTCCCAGCCGGCGCCAGCTGCCCGCATTCATGCCATCCGTCCGTATGCCGTCGTTATGAGGCTCGGTGCCCGAGGAACCAACTCCGGCGACTTAATGACGCACCAGGACGCTTGGCCTCACTGGAATGCACTACTTAAAGCGGCAACACCCAGCTAACCTCCACACCATAGCGCATCGTCCTCCTACCTGGCACCACATCCGCCATCACCACAAGCGCGAACACTCTGCGGGAGAGCTTGTCTTCGGGGATGAATCTCGAGGTCGCCGCACTCGCTCAAGTCGCCTCTCACGACGCAATAGCAGCGTAGCCGGACGCGGACGCGACCGCACAAGCGGTGGCCACGCTGGCAGCCGACTACGGGAGCATCGTCAGCCACGTGTCCTACTTGCCGTCGTCCAATGTCCGGCACCGCCGAGGTCGGGGACTCCTTCGAGGATGAGTAGGTCATGGGAGGCGGCATGGCATGCATGGTGTGCCAACTGGCCTGTCCGTATCCCGTGTTGTACTCTTCCTCGCCGGAGACCGCACCTTCACTTCACGGGTCTTGAACCCCGCCCCCGTACATAGAGATTGCAGATGGAGAACGTCGGTCGCCGCAGTAGAATAGGTTTAGGGTCTGGTTTCTTTTATTTTTCTGTCCTATAAAAGTTCAAAATGTAATGAAAATCTGCCATGTTTGCATTAATCTTGGCCCATGTATATTAACTTTCACAATAATATAGTATATTGTAGGAGTACTAGCAAGATGCCCGTGCGTTGCACGGAAGATCAAGATCGCGTGGGAGAAAAGGATGAACGAGGGAAGGCCTTATCTCCAAATGTGGAGAGGAGTGTGGGTAAATTGTCATAGTTTCCTTCCTATCTATTAGATATAGATCAGATGGCCTATATTGCAGGATGACAGGCACACCATCATCGCCAACTCTGCTTTTTATTAAACTGGGACAAAGCTAACATGAGAAGTAAAATAAGCACATAGGGTCTATACATACACAATTTATCTTAGGCACTCCAATAGTACATCCGCTACACATTCACGCATTTCACATCTTTCTACATCTACGAGAACCTACGAAAGGGTTAACGTAAATTGCCTCTCTCTCTCCTCCCCTGATTTTCATGGTGGTGGGCCACTCCCTCCCCCCAATCTACAATCAACAGCTCACATGTTTCACATTATGTTAATTACGTAACTGGGATTACGTAGGTGTAGCATTACTCGTCCTAAAAAACCCAACTAAGCCAACCTCCTAGCATATCATGCGGGAAAAGACCCGGTCGCGCCGTTTTAGTTGGGATTACCGGATTACTAGTAGTAGTATCGATGGATTGCGCGAAGCAACAAGTTTTTTTGAGAGGGTGAAGCACCTAGTTTAAAAGGAAAAAAGGCGGTACACTCACAACACCCATGTCGTGGTCGCATTGCACCCCACACATGTTCGGTCGTCCACACGGCTCACACAAACGGAACGTGCTTCGGCTTGCCTCTTCACTGACACATGGGACTGCACTTGGAGAAACCGACCATGTGCCAAACTTCCCCCACCCACCGCGCGAAAATCCTCCCCCCGCACAAAAATTCCCCCCAAATCCTAGATTCCACCGCCCTTTGGCCAACTAGCCAATAATATTCCCCAAAGCCCCCTCCCCCCGTTCCCCTCCACCCCATTCGCTCTGCCAAAGCCTCCCTCCCCGCTGCGCTGATACGTCAGCGCCGTGGTTCATCGAGGGGACGCACGATGATCCTCTCGCTCCCACAGTACGCTCTCGTAGACCGCCGTCCTCTAGCCGCGCCGCCACCGCTGGCGACGTTCTTGTGGAGGCGCACGGCGGTCAGCGCCGTCGCCAACCGCCACCGTTGGCGACATTCGTGTGGAGACGCATGCGGTCAACTTCTCCCACGGTACGCGCATTCTAGACTGAGGCCCCGTGCATGTCAGTGTAGTGCTGAATGTTAGTTGATAGATGTTGTTAATCTCACTATTTGCCGAAGTAGTTTACAGTTAATGTGCTCTGCTTAAGAAGCTTCCTTGCCCTGTTGTGCACTCAGCCTGCTTAGCTAAGATGGCATGTCAAGGCTGATAAGTTGCTAAAATATCCTGCCATATATTTATTGTGACGTAGATTTCCATGGTCTAGTAACCAATCTGTTAGGTGAAATAGCTCTACACTGTTTTATACTCGATCTTTGTTGCTGCGATGGCCTTCGATAGTTTGATGGCAGTGTGCTCGGCCTCATTGACTGCTGAAATAGCCTGTGTCGGCGTTCTGGGAACGGGCGTCCCCAGACTTGCCTGCCTGCGGCCCATGGCGTGGCTTTGCTTGCAGGCCTATACGGCCCATCTTCATCAACAAGGAATCAAGACCCTCGCGAGGGGCCAAGCCTTGCGAGGCAGACGAGACAAGACCTCCTCAGGAGCAGCCTCATCAGGCCGGCCCATGAGGGGCGGAGAGTTCAAGGTCGGGCAAACCTCATGAGGTTCTGGTGACGTGAGCCATGACGATCGAGGCCAGGTGGGTGCCAGCGCGCGCAGCGTCCTTGTTTCCTCTTTAGTGCAAAGGGGGCAACCGCAGGCGCAGAGTACGGAGGCATCAAGCAAAGGTTTCCATATTGGTGCAACAAGACCAAGACCAGAAGGACGGTAAGACGGAGGTTACCGTGGAGCCCAGGACGGCGTCACCGCCTGAACCTTCGGCAGGCGAAGACCACCTTTTGTCAGGATAGCTTGTACTAGTTGTCCCCTTTCAAATTGGCCGTTGTTGGCTCCCTTTCCACTCAATATTTGGGGAGAGGACCAGGGCCTCTATAAATAGGACTAGCCACCACCATAGGTAGGGATAGGATCGAAGATCATCCTCAGCCACACAAGTGCACCAAACACAAGAACACCTCAACCTGAGGAGGCTGTTCTTCCCCTTGTACTGTTCATCCTCAGCCCAAGAGGCAATCCACCACTACCACACTAGAGTAGGGTATTACACCACAACGGTGGCCTGAACCAGTATAAATCTTGTGTCCTTTGTGTTGCGAGTTGATCGAGTTAGTTCGTGAGATCTAGGCTAAGTTAGGACGCAGATCGATAGGGGGGAGATCTTTGCGTGCACCCCAGTGTTCGAACCTTAAGGGTTTTGCCAGAACCCATGATCTGACAACCTGCCATAATTTAGCATTCAAATATGTTTGCTGAATTAGCTTTACATATATTTCGTTACTTAGATCTGCTCATCCAAATATCTTGCCATAGATTTAGGCATTGACCAAGGTTTTTTTCTAGACTTCATAAAAAAGCATCTATGTTTTTCCTGTAATATCTAGTAGAAAAACTAATTTGTATGTCTAACAGATGGACATGACTTAGATAACTTCTGTTCGAAGATTCTCCGCTGCATATGTCGAGGGGGTTGAAAACTTCATGAAATTTATCAAAGCAGAGTACGGTGGCCCGAAATCAGATGTGCTCTGCCCGTGTAGCAGTTGTATCAATTCAGTTACAGGACCCTGGTCAACTATGCAAAATCATCTACACTTGTATGAAATGTCAGTCATGTATAATAGGTGGGTTCATCATGGTGAAGCTGTGAACATCAATGTTATTGACTACGTGGAAGCAGCAGATCACCATCTTGATCTTCCTGATGCTCAGCTAGAAGAGGAGGAGGAGGACGAGGAGGTGGTGGTGGCGGAGCCAGTGAGTTTGAACAACATTGAAACAATGCTACGAAATGCTCGTGCATTCCGTGAAATTTCACCTGCAGAAGAAAAATGGTGGGCCCGCATGTTGGAACAATGCAACATGGCTGTCACCCCAGGAAATAAGCTATCAGTATTCTTAGCTATGGTCACCTTTCTTCAGGTGAAGACATCTGAGCAGAGGAGCAACAAATCATTCGATGCCTTGTTGGCTTCTTATCGCAAAGCTTTCCCAGATGCGACTGAGATGCCACACACCTACAGTAAAATGAAGAATTTCCTTCGTGTAGTTGGAATTGGATATGATATGATCCATGTTTGTAAGAATAATTGTGTTCTGTTCCGGAAGGATTATGCCAACTTAAGTGAATGCCCGAAATGCAAATCATCAAGATGGAAAGATGGCGATGGTGTGAAGAGGATTCCTCATAATGTTCTGAGACATTTTCCAATTACACCAAGATTGCAGAGGTTGTTTCATGATGCTGAAACAAGAGAGGATGTACTATGGCATTCTAGGAACCAGGAGTACAGAGATCAGAATGTAATGAGCCATCCATCACATGGTAGTGAGTGGAAAAGCTTCAATCAGAAACACAAAAAGTTTGCTGCTGACCCGAGAAACATTAGACTTGGCTTAGCTTCAGATGGATTTAACCCATTTGGCCACTAGAGCACCACATATAGCATGTGGCCAGTGCTTGTTATCCCTTACAACATGCCTCCAAATGTCCGCACCAAAGAATTGAACTACATGATAGCCTTGCTTATCCCAGGTCCAAAAAGTCCTAGAAAGGATTTTGACTTGTTCATGGAGCCTCTTGTGGAGGAACTTCAATAGCTATGGAGGGGTGTTCTCACTCGATACCTATATAGCATCCCACCAGCTAATTTCTTTCTGCGTGCTGTTATAATTTGGTGCATCCATGATTATCCGGCTTTGGACACTATGTCAGGGCGAACGACACATGGTTACAATGCATGTGTTCGCTGTGACGTGAATCCACTGTCACACGCAATACTTAGCAAGATCTGTTACATTGGACACTGTAGTTTCCTTGCCAAGGACAAGTCTCATCCTAGAAAATACCAAAGACATGTGTTCAATGCAAAGCATGAAAACAGTGATGTGCCAAAGAGGCTCACCGCCGATGAGTTGCAAGTGGAATTAGAGTAGGTCAGGCATATTGCACCAGGAAACCATCCTGGTAATGGTAGCGAGAAAAGGAGGCGTGGCAGGGCAGAAGAGAGATTATTGTTTACCCGCAGGTCCACTTTGTGGGACTTGGAGTATTGGAAATATTTGGATCTGCGGCATAATCTTGATGTGATGCACATCGAGAAAAATATATGTGATAGCATTATCGGCACACTTCTTAATATTGAAGGAAAGACGAAAGATACCTTAAAATCTAGGATTGACTTGACATACCTGGGTATCAAACAGGATTTGCAGGTGCAAGACGAAGGTAAACCACGGGATATGGCACCAGCTGTGTACGTCTTGGACAAGGTAAAAAGAAAAGAATTCTGCAAGGTCCTGTCACGTGTGAGATTTCCACATGGATTTGCTTACAACCCTGAAAGGAGAGTCAGTGCAGATGGAAACAAGGTACAAGGGTTGAAAACTCATGACAGCCATGTCCTACTTCAAAGGGTTTTACCTGTTATCCTTAGAAGATTGGGCCGCCCTGACTTATACAGAGCAATTGCAGAGTTGGGACAATTCTTCAGGGAACTCTGCAGTAGAAATATCAGGATAGATGCTTTGGAGCGTCTTAGAGACAAGATACCAACTATCCTATGCGACTTTGAGAAGATATATCCTCCAGCCATCTTTGATGTGATTGTGCATTTGGCTGTTCATCTACCTGATGAGGCACTACTTTGAGGTCCAGTATAGTATGGCTGGATGTACCCTATTGAAAAGCGGCTAGGCACTTTCAAGGGATATGTTAGGAACAGAGCTAGACACGAGGGTTCCATTGTAGAGGCCTACATTGCTACAGAAGCATTGACATTCTGCTCAAAATACATTGAAACAGCAGATCAGCTTAGGAAAGAGGTGGGTGAAGACTGTCGTGGTTTTGTCACGGTAGATGTCCTAGTGAAAGGACTTAGTTGTGGAGCCATCGCGACCGATTAGCTTAAAGGGGTTAAAGCAGAACAAGGGACGCAAGGAATTATACTGGTTCGGCCCCTTACGATGAAGGTGAAAGCCTACTCCAGTTGTGATGGAATTGCTAGGGTTTTGATGACCAGGGAGCGAATCCGCTTTGCCTGGCTCTCGAGTTATTGTTTGTTGTCCCTAAACCGCCGCCGGGTCGTCCCTTTATATACACAGGTTGACGCCCGGTGGTTTATAGAATCCCGAGGCCGGCTCATAGACGTGTCCGGCTCGGTTTCTACCTTTCCTTGTCTTACAACATAAGTTACATATCATATGGCGGTTTATGTCTACGGGCCCTAATCTGCCTTTGGGCCCTGGGCCTTCATATTATATCAACTCCGTAAAGCACCATACTTCTTGTCTTCATGGGCTTTAAACATGACTAACTCATTGTGGGCATAACCCGGCCCCTCATGGCCGGTTTATACTTAGTAGTAATATTCCCAACATTAGGCCCCAGATTGATTTGAACCTATTCATGTCAATCTTCAACACTTAGAAAATTTCTCCTTCAGCACCTTCTCATAAATCTTGTAAACTGCCATGATGTCATCTTCTAGGTTCGTAATAAACCACCATGACGTCACCTGTTATTAAAAATTTGATATATCTCACCTCCATAAATGAGCCTCCGACAATTGAGGCGACAACACTGTCACAGATCCAATTTTTGGGCTCCTCGATTTTCGTGCCTATTACTTATCCCTTTGCCTTATAAATAAGACCGGGGGTCCTTTTCATTCCCCCCCTCATGCCTCCTCGCGTCCTCTTCTTCCTTGCGCCGACATGACCCTTGAGCGCGGCCGCCGTCGTCAAGCTCCGCCCTCAACCTCATCTCCGTCCGCTGCATCAACCTGAATGTACCAGAGAAACGCGGCGTGCCTTCACTGCTCCGTCAGCAACAGTAAATTTTCCCTTTCACTAGCTCTAGATTCGCCATTAGGGTTTCGGTGTTAATCAAAGCTCGCGGCTGTTCTTCTCTGTTCATCTCCATAGTGTAAACAGCGAACTCAGATTCTGACATTTTCTTGCGTAGTCGTAGTTGTAATCCCCTTTTTCATCCATAGAATATCTTCTTCGTATAGAAAAAACCCATCTGGACCTAATGAACTATTTAAACACCTGTATTTTGAGCCTGAATATCCTTTGACTTACTGATACACTACAGATCTGAAATTACCATATCAATCTGTGAAACTTGTTTTTCCCTTACTAAGACATTTTTAGATCTGTACCTTCCCTACCAATATAGGTGGTTTAACTTTTTTTAGGAAATAATAATCCGGTATGTAGCAAATGATAATCCGGCATGTACCATTAGTCCCCTTTTAAAACGCCGATTCATTTATCTTTGTAACCCCTCCAATGTTAGGCTCCGGTTTAACAATGTGCATGAGCCTCTGTCTTCTCTTTCTGATATTGCGTCGCTTTATGTTTGTCTGTCATAAACCCTAAACCGGCATTTGATCTTTTTCTAGCTTTTCATTTGAAATGACCAAACAATTTGATGCTTGTAACTGGGTCCCTTCCTGGGTTATCGAAGAGCAACTAACCGGATGTGTTGCAACCGGTGTTTTAGCAAAGAAAGACGTCACCCACTGGAGGGCCCCTGGTCCGGAAAATCCTCCTGAGCCAAAGGATGGAGAAGTAGTCGTGTTTGTTGACCACCTGGGTCGAGGGTTTAGCCCTCCCGGATCAAAAAAATTCCGAGATGTACTCGCTAGCTTCCAGCTCCATCCTCAAGACATCGGACCAAACTCTGTGTCCAATGTTTGCAATTTCCAAGTATTTTGCAAGGCTTATCTTCAGGAAGAGCCAATAGTTGAACTATTTAGGGATTTCTTCTATTTGAACCGTCGTACAGAGTTTACAGACGGACCCAATACTGAACTTGGTGGAATGGCTATTCAAAAGAGGAAGGATGTTAGTTTCCCTCATGCCAAACTTCATAGTCACCCCAAGGACTGGAATAAGACTTGGTTTTATTGCCAAGATACGTCTCCAACTGATGAGAATCCTCTACCGGGTTATCGCCCTCACCGGCTTAGCAACACACATCCATTTCCTCAGAGGCTGACTTCAAAGGAACGATCCAACTACGCAACACAACTCTCAAAGACCAGAGCCTTTATGGCAAACGGTTTAACAGGAGTTGATTTTGTTCGTTGGTGGATATCCTGAAGCATTCTGCCTTTAAGCCGGTGCCCCGGTTTAATGTGTGAGTACACAGGGGACTTGAAAGATCTTCAATGCCATATTCACATTCAGTTAATAGAGGCTGAAGTTAATGAGGCTATCAAGAAAATATTGAATGAACCTGAGGCTGTTTGCAGCAACATAGAGCTAAGTCCTTTTTACACCTTGAATAAACCGCCAGCTGTAAGAATCATATAACCTTTTGTTTTAGCTTTATCCTTTTTTAATATTCTCTCAAAATTTTGTCCATCTTTGACAGGGCGATGAGGAGAAGCCACGGGATAAACCGGTCAAGACACCTCGCCCCAAGACCAAGTTTACTAAAAGACCTGCCAAGAAGAAAAGCGCTGAACCCTCTGAACCGAATGTTGATGATAACCAGGATAATCCAGACTCAGAGGTAGAACTTGACTCTCTTGGTTCATTTTTCATACACCTCATTGACAATGATTATTATCAGGATGATGCTGAAGGCAGCCAAGCCGATGACGCAGAGGTAACTACTCTTCCCTCCAGTTCAGATACTCTGCCAACACAGAAAATCTGTCAAACAATCCGGAAAATAAGCTTTTCTCACCCCCTAGCTCACTTGGACCCAAACCTTCTTTTGAATAAGCAGCACCATGAAGCTCATCGCACAACCCCGCATAGCAGCCAAGTAGTCACCTCAGCCGGTTTACCGAACACTCCGGTTCAGAAACATCAATCTGAGGTCTCTCACACTTCTGATACTTCTTATCCCAAGGCAAGTTATTTCCGACAACCTCTTAATCTGTCCGATTCAAATTATCAGGGAACGCCTCATTCATCCTCTGGCGAGTCAACAGCAACACAACTCCCTCGTCTTAAGACTGTTCCTGGGTAAACACTTTAAACTTAATCTTTTGACGCTTTATACTTGCGTGCTATACTAACCTTTATATCTTTTCCTTTCAGAGCCAAGGCCAGACCCAGCAAGAAAGCCCTGGTAAATAAACCGTCTGATGACAATGTGGTTATTGAACCGGAGAGAACTCCAGAACCGGAAGGAACAAATGTTGACGCCATGCTTGATGATCCGCCACCTCAAGATCATGACTTTGTTGTTGAACAAATAGAAGTTGATGCAACATGCCATGCTGATAAACCGACAAGCCCGGTCCGCACTGATGATAAACCATCAAGTCTGGCTAAGGCTACTGATAAATCATCAACTCCAGTGCAGGCTGCTGATGACAAAGAAGATGACATTACGATTACCGGCTTTGGCCACACCACTCCTGGTAATCATGTTGCTCTATCAAAACATAGTGCTAAGGAAGAGCTTTCTGCTATGGGCAAAGGCAAGTGGAACGCAGACTTGTCAAGCTATGCCCACCTCAACGCCAAGAACTTCATTCTGGTTTTTTAAACCGTCTATGCATGATCACCCTCTTAAGAAAAATGAAATACTTGATATCTTCTATAATGGACTAACTGATGCTTCTAGGGATTTCCTAGATAGTTGTGCTGGTTGTGTTTTCAGGGAACGAACTGTTGGGCAAGATGAAGAATTATTGAATAACATATTGAAAAATTATGATGATTGGACTCTTCTTGAACAACCGGTTAAACCCACTCCGAAGAAGAGGGGTATATTATATCTCAGTCCTGAAGGTATGCAAGAGGCAAAGAAATCTATGAAGGAAAAAGGTATTAAAGCTGAGGATGTTAAAACTTTACCTCCTATCGAATAAATACACGGGCTTAATACACCACCACTGCCTAAGGTGGTAGAGGTAAATTGTCTTATGAAATTAAATGATAATGACAATCCTCACAATATGCACCCTAGCCCATGTCTTTATGAGTTTCAAAACTATATTAGAAAACAAGATCACTTCAATGAAAATGTTATGAAACAATTGAAATACAATTCTGATATGATTGCTCGCTTGAGTGACTTGTTATTTAGAATCGGAAATGATGTTAGAGGTGTTCGAAAGCATGCTTCTATGGTTCAAACTTAGTTAGAACAAGTTGCTAAATCTCAAAGAGAGTTGCTAGATGAAATGAATAATAACATCCATGACTTTGCTATTAGAGTTGCAACTAGAGGAGGTCAAATGACTCGAGAACCACTTTATCCCGAGGGACACACAAAAAGAATCGAACATGATTCACAAAGGAACAACAACACTGCACCTAGTTCTTCTAAAAAGGAAAGAAAAAGAATATTGATAGGACTTTGCATGTCCCTAGTGAACCTGAAATAGAAAAACCTCCTGATAATGATAATGAAACTTCTATCTCTAATGCTGAAACTCAGTCTGGTAATGAACATTCACCTAGTGATAGTGAAAAAGATAATGCTGATGTTCATGAAGACTCTCAACCTAATAATGAAAAGGAACAAGACAATGATGTTGAGATAGAACCACCTGTTGATCTTGATAACCCACAACCTAAGAATAAAAGATATGATAAAAGAACTTTGTGGCTAGAAAACACGGTAAAGAAAGAGAACCATGGGTTCAAAAACCAATGCCTTTTCCACCTAAGTTGATTGAAAGGAAGATGATGAAGAATTTGGACGCTTTGCTAAAATGCTGAGGCTAGTTTTTTGCGTACTCGCTTGACTGATATCTTCAAAATGCCTCCTTATGCAAAGTACATGAAAGACATCATCACTAATAAGATAAAAATACCAAAAGCTGAAATCTCCACTATGCTTGCTAATTATACTTTTAAAGATGGAGTACCTAAAAAACTTGGAGATCCGGGAACACCAACTATACCTTGCTCCATCAAAAAGAATTATGTGAAAACTGCTTTGTGTGATTTTGGAGTTGGTGTTAGTGTTATGCCTTTCTCCTTATATAAAAGACTTGATTTGAATAAACTCGCACCAACTGAAATATCTTTGCAAATGGCTGACAAATCAACTACCATACCTATCGGTATCTGTGAGGATGTGTCCGTTGTTGTTGCTAATGTTACTATTTTGACTGACTTTGGTATACTTGAGATGCCTGAGAACAACAACATGTCGATTATCCTTGGTAGACCCTTCTTGAATACTGCAGGGGCTGTTATTGATTGCAATAAAAGGAAGGTCACATTTCATATCAATGGTAATGAGCATATGGTGCACTTTCCAAAGAAACAATTCCAAGTGAATGGTATTGATGTTATTGATAAATCTCCGACAATCACTATTGGAAGTTTTCAAATACCTCTACCTACTATCAAAAAGAAATATGAAATGCTTATTTTTGGGGACATTCATATCCCTGTTGAGGTAACTTAGTGAGTTATGGAAGTTCTTAGGTTTCATGCAAATCGAAAGTGGTTATTAATAAGACCTAATCAACCTTATTAATGGATCATTTTTGAGAGGTATGAAGTCGATGAATTTAGTAAGCACTACCTTATGTCCCTACCTTTTGTTTTCTGTTTTTATTAGTTAAATAAAATAAAATGTCATGTTTTGTTTGTTTTCTGAATTTCCCGTGCAATAAAAGTGACCCAAAAATAAAAGTTCTCAGAATGCTCTGAAAATTTAATATGATTTTTTCTGAATATTTAAGAATTTATGGTGCAAATAATATCAGAGGGAGGTGGACGAGGTCGGCACAACCCACCTGGGCGCGCCAGGACCCCAGGCGCGCCCTGGTGGGTTGTGGTCCCCACGTGGGCCCCCTCACTTATAACTTCACACTAGATCATCACTTACCTCCAGAAAAAATTCTCCATTGCTCTCTCTCCCGTGTTCTTGCTCTCAAACCCGCGGATTTCGATCTCTTTGCTTGAAGCTCCGTTTTCAAAACCGTTTCGGGGGATTGTTGCTTGGTATGTGACTCCACCGTTTATCCAATTAGTTTTTGTTTTAGTGGTTTATATTTTGAATAATTATCTACTCTTTGTGCTACTGTAGATGAGCTTGCATGTTGAATTCTTAGAGTTCTAAGTAGTTTGAATGCTTGTTATGGCCTCCATGTATCCCTATGAGTACTTGCTATCAATCTTATAAAGTTTTGTTGATAAATTTTTGTCACTCAAAAATTTTCAAAAAATTGTACGCGAACATGATGAACCTATTTGGAAGGATTTCTTTGAGGAAGACATCCTCGGGGGCATCTTCTAGTGACAAGTCTGCTCGTCTGTCTTATATCAAACCAAGTTAAAGTTCCATTTGAGATGCAGCCACCAAAACATGCTTATGGCCTTGCGATGATTATATGATGCGTGTGGGCATTAAGGAGGAATTTGAGCAATATGTTCACAATGTCGGTCTCGGTCCCTACATTTCAGATAAGTGTGAGCAATGCCACACTCTTACCGAATCATTTTTCAAAGGATTTAAATTCCATCCCCGTGAGTCTAGGGTGTCATTTAAGCTTTATGAAAATCCATTTACCACCAAACTAGAGAGTTGTGCTCACCATTGCAAACTCACATTCTGGGGTTCGCTAGACGAACCGCCAAGGGCTGAGCACCAATCATTCTTGACTAGGCTTTTCTACGGTGAGACAAGGGGAGTGACACAAGGTAGAATAAAGAGCATTCATTTTTCCCGCAATTCAGTACTTTGCATTATTTAATGGGAAATTATAGTAGGCAAGCAATACTGTAGTACACTTTGTGCTCCAGACTTCAGCCTCATATGCACCGCACTCACTGGTGCTAGGAGTTATAATCTTGCAACGATTGTTGCACACAGACTGCAGCATAACGCTAATAGTGGTTGTTTCTTTGGTGGAATTTACGCCACACATTTAGCATGAGGGCCGGGTGTTTCACCTTTGCCCTTTGACCCTATCCTACCCACGCAGTATTTAGACTTTGATGCTTTAAAAACTCATAAGGTCCTCAAAGGAAAAATTCGTAACTTCACTTACAATCTGTTGTTTAACCAAACATTCATTGTGCACATATATTTGCCTGCGCCTGCTCTTTTTGACTATCATAGCAAAGGAAGGTATTTTGTTCTTGAGAGCGAGGCCCGAGCTCACAACACGGCAGTGGAGGCAGCACGGCAGGCCGACGCATCCGCACCAAGAGCCTCCGTGAGCTACCATGCCGACTACTATCCAGATTACTGATAGATTACCAAGTTAGGCCAAAATCCTAAGCTTGGGGGAGTACGTGTTTCCCACTGACATTACATTCATGTTCACTTATTTCATTTGTTGGTGTTCACACTTTTTCATTGTATCATCCATGCTTAATTTTATTTTCTCGCTTTCTTCTTGTGTGTTTGAAAAAAAACTTTGGAAAAACAAAAAAAATAGTTGTAGTTAGTTTACTTTCTATGCAAGCTTAGTTGTAACATTAAAAAAACCCAAAATATTTCCTTGTTCTTCTTTTGCCTGTTGGGAGCTTTCCCGAGTAAATAGTTTTTCTTGCTTTTGCTTTTCCCTTTTATTTCCTTGTTCAAGAAAACCAAAAACTCCAAGTGCGTTTCTTGCTTTTATTTTAGTCTGTTTCTCTGAATTTCTTTTCTTTTTATTCGAGTTGTACCAAGGAGAAGACCACGATGAAAATGTTGAGTGGCTCTCATATGAATAACTATTGATCTAATAAAGAGCCCATTTTACCTTGTCTTCTCCTGTTGAAACAAAATGTTTGCAGATTCCAGCTTAGTCCACGGCACTCTTGCACTATTACTATTTTCATATCGTTCGGCTATGCAAGTGAAAGGCAATAATGACGATATTTGATGAACTAGCCGTGGTAGAGAGAAATGGGTATGAACTTGACTTTTCTGTTTGTGTAAATATGTTTGACCTAGTATCCATGATTCAGCCCATTATGATTAAGCATGTTTGCAATGACAATTAGAGATTATAGTTTCTCATGCCATGCATAAGTAGCTAGTAGTGGATAATGATTTATCTTGGATATCAACATTGCGTTAAAATGATTGTGATATTGTATGATGATATGGTATCCTCCTCTGAATGTTCGGGTGGCTTGACTTGGCACATGTTCATGCATGTAGTTGAATCAAAACCAACATAGCCTCTATGATATTTATGTTAATGGCGTTCATAACCTACTCATGCTAGTGTCCAATGTTACTTATGCATAATGCATGTGCATGACCATTGTTGCTCTCTAGCTGGCCACTTCTCAATCTATTTGCTAGCCTTCGCCTGTGGAATTCTGCTTGTAAATCAAAAACCTTGAACCCAAAAGTAATTCTATATGAGTCCACCATACCTACCTATATGCAGTATTACCCTGGCGTCCTAAGTAAATTTGCATGTGCCACCTCTAAAAACTTCTAATAAATATCCTTTTTGTTTGCTTGGATTGTTCATGGAATGACATGAGGTGGTCGGTATCTTCCATTCTAAGCGGGTTATTCTCAGGTAGAGTGTTTATTCACTCGCCATCGCACGAGAAAAGGGCGGTAATAGGGATGCCCAGTCCCAAACTGCAAATAGAAAAAGCTTAAAAATAATCAAACAAGAACTCCCAATGGAGTAAAAACCTTTACTTTTATCGCTTGGGAACCGCCACTAGTGTGCTTAGCATGGAAGATATTGATAACTGCTAGTCATGAAGTAAATGAGAAGGGTGCATGTCTCAAAATATCATTTACCTCTGTTTTAAAAACTTGAGCTCTGGCACCTCTGCAAATTACTGCTTCCCTCTGCGAAGGGACTATCTATTTACTTTTATGTTGTGTCATCACCTTGTAAAACAAGCACCAAAACCTGAGAGCACTGTTGTCATGACTTATGCATTGTGTGTAGCTAATGTTGGGTACATCATGATTGGATCTTTTCTACCATGAATTACAATGTTTAGTCGCTGCTTGGACTTTGGAGATGCTCTGCATTTATGTTTTGAGGCCTCAGAAAGGGCTAGCGAGATACCACTATTGCCTTGTTATATCATGGTTGTTTTGACAACGTGTTGCCGTTTGAGATATTTTATTATTGCTCGCTAGCTGATTGTGTCATTGATATGAGTTAATATAATATTTAAGGGCTATTTCCAGCATCGTTAGTTATAATGTTGGTTGAAAACCTGGGTGTTGTTTAAGATTATTTATGCAAACAAGAGTAAAAGAGTTCGTAAAAGTTCTTCTGTTTCACTTTCAAATTATCAACTGAATTTCCTGAGGACAAGCAAAGGTTTAAGCTTGGGGAGTTGATACGTCTCCAACGTATCTACTTTTCCTAACACTTTTCCTCTTGTTTTGGAATGAAACTAACCCCGGACTGACGCTGTTTTCAGCAGAACTACCATGGTGTTGTTTTTGTGCAGAAATAAAAGTTCTCGAAATGGAACGAAACTTTGCGAGGATTTTTTATACAATAAATAAGAATTTCTGGAGCCAACATCCATCGAAGGGGGCACCTGGGTGGGCACAACCCACCAGGGCGCCCCCCTCCTGGCATGCCCAGGTGAGTTGTCCCCACCTGGTGGCCCTGCAGACCCTGAAACCAACGCTATAAACCCTATTTTTTCAGAAAAAATCAGGGAGAAAGAATTATCGTGATCCATGAGATGGAGCTGTCATCACCTCCTATTCTTCATCAGGAGGCCAGATCTGGAGTCCGTTTGGTGCTCCGGAGAGGGGGGTCTTCGTTCTTCGTCATCACCAACCCTTCTCCATCGCCAATTCCATGATGCTCCCCACCGGGAGTGAGTGAGGGAGTCCTGGATTAGGGGGTCCCCGGACAGCCGGACTATATACTTTGGCTGGACTGTTGTTTAGGGCGCTGGACTGCCACTTCATCACATGATATATACATGGTGGATACACCCCAAGAAAATGATGATGAGGAACGGGAGGAAGCAACGAAGGACAATTCCCTCAAGAAGCAACCAAAGCGACGGCGTAAGCGCCGCTCCAAATCCCGCCCTAGCAAAAATAGTGATAACAGTGCAAGAAAAAGTAACACCCCGGTCGACCCCAAAGGAGACAATGACCACATGAACCCAGCGGTGGAGCAGGGTGAACCAGCGGACGGCAAACATAGTACGGAGCCGCTGTTAGGTCACGACGACCCCGAGAATAAAACTCATCAACCTGTCCCCGGAGACATGAATAGTCTGGACGACGATGCACACATCATCCCTGAAAGACACTTGGAACAAGAGAACCTTCATAAAAGGCTCATTGAAACCGCGTGGAGCTTGAAGAAGCAGAAGGAAAGGCTTAAGACTGCGCAGAATACGCTCAACAGCAGATGGAATAAAGTGCTTGACATGGAAGAAAAGTACGGCGGTAATCGCCACACAAAAAGCTATCCAAAGCGCAAGCTGCTGCCTGAATTCGACGATGAGGCCTTAGAGCCCACTCAGCCGGAAAATAAAACGGCCAATCAACCGGATCGGCCACCCCATGGTCGCGACAGGGCGGCTCACAATGACGTACACAAGTCAGCACATGACCTACGTGAGAATCTACACAAAAAGCCGGTTTGACCAGGTCCATTCACGGACCTAGGAAGTGCGTTCTGGCATAGAATCATTGCCGCCCAAATGACTATACTGATATAATAATAGTTCGTAATCAAAACTGAACACTACAACTGTCAGACACACCCAAATACAGGGGTGTCGCGCATCCCCTATGCTTCACCCACGAGGTACTAGACCATGAATTCCCAGAAGGATTCAAACCCGTGAACATAGAGTCATACGACGGAACAACAGACCCTGGGGTCTGGATTGAGGACTTTATCCTTCACATCCACATGGCTCGTGGCGATGATCTCCATGCCATCAAATACTTGCCCTTAAAGTTGAAAGGACCAGCTAGGCACTGGTTGAAAAGCCTCCCCGAAAACTCAATTGGAAGTTGGGAAGAGCTCGAGGACGCTTTCAGGGCTAATTTTCAAGGGACCTATGTCTGACCTCCGGATGCAGATGATTTAAGTCACATAATTCAGCAACCCGAAGAGTCAGCCCGAAAGCTTTGGAACAGATTCCTCACTAAGAAGAATCAAATTGTCAATTGCCCGGACGACGAAGGCTTAGCGGCTTTCAAACATAGTGTCCGGGACGAATGGCTTGCCAGACACCTCGGCCAAGAAAAACCAAGGACAATGGCAGCCCTAACAAGCCTTATGACCCGCTTTTGCGCGAGCGAGGATAGTTCGCTGGCCCGCAGCAGCACCAACGACCCAAGCACATCCAAAGTCAGGGATGGCAATGGAAAACCAGGATGCAATAAAAGCAAGCATCGAACCAACAAGGACAGCCCAGACAACACTGTGGTAAACGCCGGATTCAGGGGCTCTCGACCCGGTCAATGGAAAAAGGCATTCAAAGGCAGCAGAGATGGACCGTCTAGCCTAAACAAGATTCTAGACATATTATGTCAGATTCACGGCACCTCCGATAAACCTGCAAATCACACCAACAGAGAATGCTAGGTGTTTAAGCAGGCCGGAAAGCTAAACGCCGAACACAATGGGAGGGAGACACCAATGGAAGACGAGGATGAGCCTCACCAATAGAACACTGGGGGACAGAAAAAATTCCCACCAGAAGTCAAAACAGTGAACATGATTCACGTAACAAAGAGGAGGAGCCCACGTGCGTGATAATCCACGAGTGTAGTGGATCGCAACAACTTTCGAGGGTAGAGTATTCAACCCAAATTTATTGATTCGACACAAGGGGAGCCAAAGAATATTCTCAAGTATTAGCAGCTGAGTTGTCAATTCAACCACACCTGGAAACATAGTATCTGCAGCAAAGTGTTTAGTAGCAAAGTAATATGATAGTAGTGGTAGCAGCAACAAAAGTAAAGACAACAAAAGTAATGTTTTTGGTATTTTGTAGTGATTGTAACAGTAGCAGCGGAAAAGTAAATAAATGTAAACCAGTATATGGAAAACTCGTAGGCACCGGATCAGTGATGGATAATTATGCCGGATGCGGTTCATCATGTAAAAGTCATAACATAGGGTGACACAGAACTAGCACCAATTCATCAATGTAATGTAGGCATGTATTCCATATATAGTCATACGTGCTTATGGAAAAGTACTTGCATGACATCTTTTGTCATACCCTCCCGTGGCAGCGGGGTCCTATTGGAAACTAAGGGATATTAAGACCTCCTTTTAATAGAGTACCAGAACAAAGCATTAGCACATAGTGAATACATGAACTCCTCAAACTATGGTCATCACCGGGAGCTGTCCCGATTATTGTCACTTCGAGGTTGCCAGATCATAACACATAGTAGGTGACTATAGACTTGCAAGATAGGATCAAGAACTCACATATATTCATGAAAACATAATAAGTTCAGATCTGAAATCATGGCACTCGGGCCCTAGTGACAAGCATTAAGCATAGCAAAGTCATAGCAAAATCAATCTCAGAACATAATGGATACTAGGGATCAAACCCTAACACAACTAGCTTGATTACATGATAAATCTCATCCAACCCATCACCGTCCAGCAAGCCTACGATGGAATTACTCACGCACGGCGGTGAGCATCATGAAATTGGTGATGGAGGATGGTTGATGATGACGACGGCGACGAATCGGCCTCTCCGGAGCCTCGAATGGACTCTAGATCAGCCCTCCCGAGAGGTTTTAGGGCATTGCGGCGGCTCTGTATCATCAAACGCGATGATTTCTTCTCTTCAATTTTTTTCTCTCCGAAAGAAAATATATAGAGTTGGAGTTGGCGTCAGAGGGTCAATAGGGGGCCCACGAGGTAGGGGGCTCGCCCTAGGGGGGGCGCCCCCCACCCTCGTGGAAAGGGTGTGGGCCCCCTGGTCTTCATATTTGGCGAGGATTTTTTATTATTTTTTCTAAGACTTCCCGTGGAGTTTCAGGTCATTCCGAGAATATTTGTTTTCTGCACATAAAACAACATCATGGTAATTCTGCTGAAAACACCGTCAGTCCGGGTTAGTTCCATTTAAATCATACAAGTTAGAGTCCAAAACAAGGGCAAAAGTGTTTGAAGAAGTAGATACGACAGAGACGTATCAGTGCGCTCCGAGACGTATGCACCGTAGAGCTAGTTACCCCCAAGTTCAACCCTTGGTCGGCCTGCCCAATCACTTTTGATCGCAGGGATCATCCGACTAGTATCCGGCATGGAGGATCGGCTGCCTTGGTACTAGACCCAATAATTCACGGATACCATCTCACCCGAGTCCTTATGGATGGCGAAAGTAGTCTTAATCCGATATATCAATACACAGTCCACAAAATGGGGATATTCCCAACAAGAATCAGCCAAAACAATACTACCTTTAAAGGAGTAGTACCAGGCCCAGAGGCCCGGTGCACGGGCTCTATAGTACTAGAGGTTGTATTCGGTTCTCCCGACAAGTTCCGAATCGAAGAATTAACCTTCGACATCGCTCCATTCCAAAGCGGCTATCAAGCACTACTCGGAAGAACAACCTTCGCTCGTTTTAATGCAGTACCGCATTATGCTTATCTTAAGCTCAAGATGCCCGGTCCACGTGGCATCATCATAGTTAGCGGAAACTCAGAGTGTTCCTTACATGCAGAGGAATGTATGGTGATAATCCCCAAGTGCAAGGAATCATCGTAGCGATTTCCAAAGGTGGAAGTGATAAGTATGGAGTGTCGAACCCACAAGGAGCTAAAGGTAAGATCAATATTCCCTCAAGCCCTATCTGCCACTGATACGACTCTACGTACACCGAACGTTTGCTTCCAACTAGCAACGAGAAATAAAACTAGGTTGTGGGTATGAAGAGGATAACTTTGTATGATATCGAAGAGCTAAAATATAAAAGTATGTGCTGTTATCATGAAGTTAGAATATATTACTAAATATTATAAATAGTGAGTGTGGAATAATGGTGGATCGGTGTGCGGAATTGTCCTAGGCAATCATTAACAAGACCGGTAATCACTATTGCAGTTTCATATGATGGAGAGGCGTAAGCTAACATACTTTCTCTACTTTGATCATATGCACTTATGATTGGACTCTAGCAAGCATCCGCAACTACTAAAGATCATTAAGGTAAAACCAACCATAGCATTAAAGTATCAAGTCCTCTTTATTCCCATATGAAACAACCCCCTTACTCGGTTTTGTGTTTCAGTCACTCACCAACCCACTGTAAGCGAATCATGATCATATTGCAACACCTTACAGTGGGAACCCCTCATGCTTGCGCGATACGGAGGGCACCATAGGACAGCATCAAAGTAAAACATACAACTCATACCAATCTAGATCATCAATCAACCCAAAGACAAAAGATATCTACTCAAAACATCATAGGATGGCAACACATCATTGGATCATAATATGTGGCATAAAGCACCATGTTCAAGTAGGGATTACAGCGGCGTGTGGGAGAGTGAACCACGTAAAAGAGATGAGGGTGATGATGATGATGCTGATGTTGATGAAGACGATCACCGCGGCGATGATTCCCCTCCCGATGGCACTCCGGTGCCACCGAGAGAGGAGAGGTTCTCCCCCTTGTGCTTCCTCCTCCATGGCCTGCCCCTAGATGGGGAGAGGTTCTCCCTCTGGTCCTTGGCCTTCATGGTGATGATGGCCCCTCCGGGATCCTCCTCCATGCCCTCCGATGATGACGGCCCCCTCCAGCAGGGTGCCAGAGAGGGCCTAGATTGGTTTTCTGTGGCTACAGAGGCTTCTGGCGGCGGAACTCCCGATCTAGGTTAATTTTCCGAGGTTTTTGTATTTATAGGAATTTTTGGCATCGGTCTCACGTCAAGGAGGTGCCCGAGGTGTCCACGAGGAAGGACCACACACCGGGGGCGACCACACCCTCATGGACGCCCCGGGACTCTCCTAGCCCAACTCTTTTACTCCGGGGTCTTCTTTTGGTCCATAAAAAATCGTCAAAAATTGGCATGTCAATTGGACTCCGTTTTATATTCCTTTTCTGTAAAACTCAAAAACAAAGAAAAAACATAAACTGGCACTGGGCACTAGGTTAATAGGTTAGTCCCAAAAATAATATAAAATAGCATATAAGTGCATATAAAACATCCAAGGTTGATAATATAATAGCATGAATACTTCATAAATTATAGATACGTTGGAGACGTATCAGCATCCCCAAGCTTAATTCCTGCTCGTCGTCGAGTAGGTAAATGATAAAAGAAATAATTTATGAAGTGTGAATGGTAGCAAGTGCATAAGTTGCATCAATGATATTTTCAATCACTTTTTATAACATAATTATATATCATAACAGTAGCTCATCTTCATAAAACTTTTCATGATCAAGTAACATGCCATTCACATGTTAAAGTATAGATCATAAACTTTCTTGAAACTAACAAACTATATTCTCAGTCCTCAAATAATTGCAATTCATCTTATTTTCAGGAAGGGTCTATGTCAGAGCTTTGGTTTAGCAAACTCCACATACCCAACTATCATTTAATCTTTCACAATTGCTAACACTCACGTGATATTTATGGGTTCAAAGTTTTAATCAGACACAGAGAAAGATAGGGGCTTAAAGATTCGCCTCCCAACATTTTACCTCAAGGGTAATGTCAACAATAATAGTTCATGATAACTTACATCCAATTGGATATATATATATATCAGGATCTTTCCAACACAATGTGCTTGCCAAAGGATAAAATGTAAAAAGGAAAGGTGAAGATCACCATGACTCTTGCATAAGGTAGCAGATAAAAGTAAAAGATAGGCCCTTCGCAGAGGGAATCAGAGGTTGTCATGCGCTTTTATGGTTGGATGCACAAAATCTTAATGCAAAATAACGTCACTTTATATTGTCACTTGTGATATGGACCTTTATTATGCAGTCCGTCGCTTTTATTTCTTCCACATCACATGATCGTATAAAGCTTATTTTCTCCACATTAATAGATCATGCATATTTAGAGGGCAATTTGTATTGCATGCACCGATGACAACTTACTTGAATGATCTTTCTCAATCCATAGGTAGGTATGGTGGACTCTCATGGCAAAACTGCCTTAAGGAATGTTTGGAAGCACAAGTTGTATCTCTACTTGGTGCAAAGAATTTGGCTAGCATGAGGGGGAAAAGCAAGCTCAACATGTTGGATGATCCAAGACAATATACTTTATTTCGAATATAAGAAAACATAACCCATTACATTGTCTTCCTTGTCCTACATCAACATTTTAGCATGTCATATTTTAATGAGTGCTCACAATTACAAAATATGTCCAAGATAGTATATTTATATGTAAAATCTCTCTTCCTTCAATATTCTTTCATGAATTGTTCAAGTGACCAATTCTATGTTTGCTAACTTTCAATAAGTTTACTAACTATACTTATTCTATGTGAAGTCATTACTCCCCATGGTATAAGCATATGAAACATATATAAATTGAGATTTATGATATTCAATTCATTCAACCATTTACTCATAGGATATATGTGAAGCACATGAGTAATGACAAACTACTCCAAAAAGATATGAGTGAAGGACACTGAGTAGTCAAATAATTAACTAGCCATGGGAGGATTCTTTCTCATTTAAGATTTCAGATCCAATGATTTTATTCAAACAACAAGTAAAATTGATAATATGATCCAAGCAAAACACATATCATGTGACGAATAAAAATATAGCTCCGAGTAAGGTATACCGATAGTTTTGAAGACAAAAGAGGGGATGCCTTCCGGGGCATCCCCAAGCTTAGGCGCTTGAGTCTTCCTTGAATATTACCTTGGGGTGCCTTGGGCATACCCAAGCTTAGGGTCTTCCCACTCCTTATTCTCCTCATATCGATATCTCACCCAAAGCTTGAAAACTTCAATCACACAAAACTTAATGGAACTTTGGTGAGATAGGTTAGTATGATAAAGAGTAAACCATTCACCTTGGTACTGTCAAAGACAAAGATCGTAATTGTTCTCACACAATGCCTACTGTACCATATCATTTCTATAATTTATATTGAGGAATATAAGTCAGAGAAACTAGAAAACAAGCAAACTATGCAATGAAAACAGAATCTGTCAGAAACAGAACAGTCTGTAATGATCTGAACACTAACCATACTTCTGCTACTCAAAAAATTATGAAATAAATTGGTGGACGTGGGGAATTTGTCTATTAATCTTCTGCAAAAAGAATCAGCACCAAAGAACTTTTCTGTAAAAAAATGGCAGCTAATCTCGTGAGCGCAAAGTTTCTGTTTTTTACAGCAAGATCACATTAACTTTCACCCAAGTCTTCCCAAAGGTCTTACTTGGAACTTTTATTGAAACAAAAGCTATAAAACATGATTACTACAGTAGCTTAATCATGTAAACACACACAAAAATTAAGGGTAAATATTGGGTTGTCTCCCAACAAGCGCTTTTCTTTAATGCCTTTTAGCAAGGCATGATGATTTCAATGATGCTCACATGAAAGAGAAGACTTGAACATAAAGAGAGCATCATGAAGAATATGACTAGCACATTTAAACCTAACCCACTTCCTATGCCTAGGGATTTTGTGATCACACAATTTATGGGAACAAGAATCAACTAGCATAGGAAGGAAAAACAAATATAACTTCAAAACTTTAAGCACATAGAGAGAAAAACTTGATATTATTGCACTCCTACAAGCATGTATTCCTCCCTCATAATAATTTTCAGTAGAATCATGAACAATTTCAACTATATTACCATCACAGCAAGCATTCTTTTCATGATCTACGAGCATAGAAATGTTACTGCTCTCCACATAAGCGAAATTCTCCTCATTTGGAATGGCAGGATCACTAGTTCCTAAAGTTGACACTCTTCCAAACCCGCTTTAGATGATAGTATTATTCATACTCCAAAAGATATAAGTGAAGTTAATGGAGAATTTTACAATTAATATAAACTAACCAATGTCCAAGCTCAAAATGTATAAGTGAAGCATACGAAGCATTCTATAAAACCATACTCAAAAGATTTAAGTGCAGCACAAAGAGCAATTCTATAAGATCATACTTATAAGATATAAATGAAGCACATGAAGCATTCTATAAATCAATGAAGGGCTATCTCATACTAGAATGGTTCATAAAGGAAGAACAAAAAAACAAAGGACACAAATCATGTGAACGAAACAAAAACCAAGGTATACCGATAATGGTTGAAGAAGAAAGATGGCATGCCAACTGGGGCATCCCCAAGCTTAGATGATTGAGTATCCTTAGAATATTTACTTGGGGTGCCTTGGTCATCCCCAATCTTGAGCTCTTGCCTCTCTTTATTCTTCTCACATTGGTTACTCCTCGTTCTACGAACACTTCATCCACAAAAAACTTTAACAAAAACTTTGTGAGATCCGTTAGTATAATAAAGCAAATCACTACCTTTAGGTACTGTTGCAAACTCATTCCAATTTCATATTAGAACTATATCTACTGTATTCCAACTTCACCATGGTTCATGCCCCCCGATACTACCAATAGATTCATCAAAATAAGCAAACAACACACGAAAAACAGAATCTGTCTAAAACAGGACAGTCTGTAGTAATCTGATGGTTTAGTAAACTTATGTATCTCCAAAAATTATGAAATAAATTTTAAAATTTGAAAAATTTATACAGAATTTATGTGCAAAAAGTTTCAGACCCATGTGACTTTCCAGTAAAAAATGTTAAATCATGCGCTACAGCCAAAGTTTCTGTTTTTGTTCTGCACATAGTAAACAAGCAATCTAATCATCCTAAAACCAAAGCTTGGCACATTATTTTTATAATACAATGGATATATATAAGGGGATAATTATTTACACAGAAACTTCCATGAAAAATTATACATTGTTTTCGTGAGCATGAACACGAGTGCTCAAGGTCGACCCTCACTTCTTCAATGCATAACTTTCCAATCACTTCTCTTTTTGAAAAACTTTTTAGGCATGAGAGGAAAGTAATTTTTTTTGTTATTTTCATTCTTTTAATTATTATTCTTGTATGTTTCATCCACAACTAAACAGAAACAAAAAGGAAAAACAAAATCTACTTAGCGAAGAAAGCAAACAAGCACACACGAGAATATCAACCCCACGCTATTGCTCCCCGGCAACGGCGCCAGAAAGATCTTGATTATCCCCAAGTGCAAGGAATCATCGTAGCAATTTCCAAAGGTGGAAGTGATAAGTATGGAGTATCGAACCCACAAGGAGCTAAATGTAGGATCAATATTCTCTCAAGCCCTATCTGCCACTGATACGACTCTACGTACACCAAACATTTGCTTCCAACTAGCAACGAGAAATAAAACTAGGTTGTGGGTATGTAGAGGATAACTTTGTATGATATCGGAGAGCTAAAATATAAAAGTAGTGTTGTTATCATGAAGTTAGAATATATTAATAAATATTATAAATAGCGAGTGTGGAATAATGGTGGATCGGTGTGCGGAATTGACCTAGGCAATCATTAACAAGACCGGTAATCACTATTGCAGTTTCATATGAGGGAGAGGCGTAAGCTAACATACTTTCTCTACTTGGATCATATGCACTTATGATTGGAACTCTAGCAAGCATCCGCAACTACTAAAGATCATTAAGGTAAAACCCCAACCATATCATTAAAGCATCAAGTCCTCTTTATCCCATACGCAACAACCCCCTTACTCGGGTTTGTGTTTCGGTCACTCACCAACCCACTATAAGCGAATCATGAACATATTGCAACACCCTACAGCGGGAACCCCTCACGCTTGCGCGACACGGAGGGCACAATAGGACAGCATCAAAGTAAAACATACAACTCATACCAATCTAGATCATCAATCAACCCAAAGACAAAAGATATCTACTCAAAACATCATAGGATGGCAACACATCATTGGATCATAATATGTGCCATAAAGCACCATGTTCAAGTACAGATTACAGCGGGGTGCGGGAGAGTGAACCGCGTAAAAGAGATGAGGGTGATGATGATGATGGTGATGTTGATGAAGACGATCAGCGCGGTGATGATTCCCCTCCCGATGGCACTCTAGTGCCACCGAGAGAGAGGAGGAGAGGTTCTCCCCCTTGTGCTTCCTCCTCCATGGCCTCCCCCCTAGATGGGGAGAGGTTCTCCCTCTGGTCCTTGGCCTTCGTGGTGATGATGGCCCCTCCGGGATCCTCCTCCATGCCCTCCGATGATGACGGCCCCCTCCGACAGGGTGCCAGAGAGGGCCTATATTGGTTTTGGGTGGCTACGGAGGCTTCTGGCAACTGAACTCCTGATCTAGGTTAATTTTCTGAGGTTTTTGTATTTATAGGAATTTTTGGCGTCGGTCTCACGTCAAGGAGGTGCCCGAGGCGTCCACGAGGCAAGACCACACTCCTGGGGGGTGGGCGCGCCCCCACCCTCGTGGATGCCCCGGGACTCTCCTGGCCCAACTCTTTTACTCCGGGGTCTTCTTTTGGTCCATAAAAAATCATCAAAAATTGGCACGTCAATTGGACTCCGTTTGATATTCCTTTTCTGTAAAACTCAAAAACAAGGAAAAAACAGAAACTGACACTGGGCACTAGGTTAATAGGTTAGTCCCAAAAATCATACAAAATAGCATATAAATGCATATAAAACATCCAAGGTTGATAATATTATAGCATGAATACTTCATTAATTATAGATACGTTGGAGACGTCTCATACGGCGGCTTTCGCAGCCGAACACTGAACGACCCCCCCCCCTCCCCACCACCAGAATAAATGATCGGTCGTCAAGACCGCGGACACGGCTAGACGAGTCCGGCACCCCCCTCGCTGTAACAGTTCAGATAAACCCGAGATTGGGTCGATGGATATACCCCCATAGGTGGCGCTAGGGGCTTCCCGCACATAAAAATACTATAGTTCGGTTTGACCTTACTTAGATTTAATTTCAATGGTCTATTAATAATAACCAATTTTCCACACATAGGCTTTCACGTGGTTTTTTTTTCTCTTTTGCAGATGACAATCGTGCTACACCCTTCCAGGACACGGCACAACGGAGACACAGGCGCAGACGTGCAGCAGGGCCCCGCTCAAAGGCTTCTTTTCAGATTAAGACCCTGTGTAAACCTTTCTCACTGTCTCTTGTTGCTTTACACCCTCCGGATACTTAACACAGCCGAGAGGGATGCCGACATTATTGGCATTTTCGCCACGTCATACTGATGCACGTACCTGGAAATTTAGGGTTCGTTATCAAGGGATTTGCTCAGCCCAATATATGCTGTCAAGTCCGAATACCTTAGGGAGTGTTCGGCGTCGCGAGTTTGGCCTTATATGCATCAGATGCGAATCATGTCTTTGGTCAAATGTTGGGTTTTCCCGGGTCCCGTGTATTGCTACCTTACGTTCCGCTCTATCGGCTATGGTGGCACCGGGAGAACTACTGCGATTGTGCCCTAGTTCATCTGGGTGAGCACCTCAGTAGAGAAAGCCAAAAACTGACTGTCATGATAAAGCGTGAGACTGGTCAACTACTCGATGACTCATCGGAATCTTCACGATTCCTCCGCATTAACGAAGGACCGATTTCCCGGTCATGTATGTACGCGCACCGCATTTGGATAAGCGCGGAGGTACTAGGGGCTATATAGTAGCCCCACTGTCAAACTCCTATGGCTAAGCGAATGTGTTAAAGCAATATAGTCAGATTGCCTTGTTTGCCGCGCTATCACCTCCTTCATGGACCAAGATGTTGGATCAAGTGTGAATACGTGCTTTTACGAACACCCCCGCATTATGTGTGTGGAGGCTGAAGCCAACGACTGCAATCTTTCAGGTTATATACATACATAAAACGGCCGCACAGGAGGCATCATAATACTTTCAGGCAAAAGTATAAACATAGCCTTTATAATCCAAATAGCATTGTTTTTACAATTGGGATACATGTCACTTGAACATAATATTCTTCGAGCACTGAGCCTCTATTAAACGAGCGCCTTCTAAGACTTCTTCCAAATAGTGCTCGGCCGAGACCCGGCCTACGGCCGGACCCTGGGTTGCAATAGCGGTGGCATCCATCTCTGCCCAATATGTCTTAACACGGGCAAGAGCCATCCGCGCACCCTCTATGCACGCCGACCTCTTTACGGCATCGATATGCTACACCGCACCAAGGAATCGTTGCACTAAACCAAAATAACTATTCGGCTTTGGTCCTTTCGGCCAAAGATGATCCACGACAGACCTCATGGCAAGCCTGGGCAATCTATGGATCTCACCCCACTCGTCCATTTGCTCATTTAACAGCAGCGGACGCGTCGAAGCACTAAACTACGACCATAACAACTTCTCTACTTCGTGATCTTCTTGATTTTTGAAAAACGCAGTCGCATCAGCAGCACTTATTGCCAAGTCCGCATACGCGTCAGCAGCACTCCATAATCGATCTAGAGGGGCATACTTTGGATCTCCGAACTTCGTCCGCAAAAAAAAGGGCTTCCTAGCCATGATATCTCCGGCTTGACGGAGCTCCTCCTCTGTCGCTCTGATTTTAGAATGGGTTTCCTTGGCTGCCTCCACGACTCTCTTCAGGTCAGCCGCTCTCACTTGGCTTTCCTTTTCAAGAAGCTCATATCGGCCGGCGGCATCTTTCAGCTCAACAGCCATCTTGGCTATTTTATCTTTGCTCTTGCAATGAGCAGCCTGTTCGGCTCTTAAGTCTTCGGCCTCCTTTAGGGTGGCCGCATCACTTCTCCTGGCTTGTTCCTTGGCTCGGGCAAGTTCCGCCCGAAGGGTCTCCACGGAGGCAGCTCCATCTGTAGTCACAGCATACATTAGATACTAGCATCATGCTCCTCTTAATATCTGTTGACCACCCGAAAACACATACCCTATGCCTCTTCAAGCCTCTTGTTCACAAGCGCAATGTCGGCAATTGCCGCGTCAAGTTGCCGGCTTAGTCCGGCAAGCTCGGCAGTCCGACCAGCCACCGGACCGTCAGCCGTCTGCACATGAAAGCAGTACGATTATTCACATGGGACTATGATCCTCTATTTGCTGCCCCTGCACAACAACCAAAGTCTTAGGGGCTACTATCTGTATAGAGCGCACCTAGCATGTGCGGTACCGACAGTGTGGCGACCCTTCATCTATCTTAAGGACTAGCTATGTCCGGATTCCCGATCCCTCCAAGCCGGATACCCGTGGAGGGGAGGACATCACTCAAGACCTGAACTTAAAGTCAGGCGACGGGCTAGATTCATTGGACAACATCCAAGAATCCAAACTTCCGGGTTCGAAAACTCCTTGGCCTCTAGGTCTCAGATTGGGTGAGGTTTCGGATTTGATTCCACCCACCCACCCGTACATAAGCGATCTATCCCAAATTAGGCAAGAGCCCGAAGAAACAGTACATCATTACTGGGCCAGATTCCTCCTGGTTATGAACAGGATAAAGGATTGCCGCGAGGAAAACGCAATTTCATTCTTCTGCAATAATTGCACGGACAAGGGAATCCTCAATGCCATAAGTCGCCATGATATTACACGCTTCGCTGACTTGGCGTCCATAGTATGAAAGTACTGTGCGATGGAAAGCACCTGGAAAACCAAAATAAAATTTTGGGACAATCCGGCCCTGAATACAAACCCAGTCCGAAATAAAAGGGTGCATCATCACCAGACACCCGGGTTCAATACCAAAAAGCAAAAGCCCTCTACAGGGCACGAAACCGTACTGGAAGGATGGCTTAATGGACCCTGTAAAATTCACAGTGCAGAGGGCGTCACACCAACTCACAGCCTTAGAGCATGTTGGATACTCCGGCAGGTTGCAAAAATTGGCGAAGATCTTCCAATTCCAGAAGCCACAGAAAGCCACCCCAGAGACACCAGTACGGTATTAACAGTCTTCGAGACTTTCGCATCAAATAATATGCGGAAAAGAACACTCCGCAGCCTTGCCGAAGTCTACCAAGTAGCAACAATAAACCCATGGAGTGACACGGCTATTACTTTTAACGCCAGTGATGAACCTAAATTCTGAATAGCCCGAGCACCAGCCGCATTGGTCCTCAGTCCAATAGTGGACGACTTTCGTCTTACCAAGGTACTCATGGATGGTGGCAGCGGATTGAACCTCATTTATGAGGAAACCCTTCAAAAAATGGAAATAGACTGGAACCGCATTGAGTGAAGCAGCACAACCTTTAGAGGAATAATCCCCAGTCGAGAAGCGCACTGTACAGGAAAAGTCACACTAGATGTGGTGTTTGGCACGCCGGATAATTACAGGTCCGAAGAGGTCACGTTCCAAGTGGCCACGTTCAGTAGCAGATATCACGCTCTGCTAGGGCGGGAAGTGTTTACAATCTTCCAAGCAATACCCCATTACGGGTACATGAAGCTCAAGATGCCCGGGCCTAACGGAATCATCACTCTCGCTAGTGATCCGGACATAGCACTCCGCGCCGAAAACAAGACAGCCACACTGGCCCTCGAGGCGCTATCCAAAGCCCTAGCGGCTGAGGAACTGACTGCGCTGCGCTCCACAGTGAATAGGGATGATATGATACTCGACAAAAGATCCAAGTCCACCTCCTTTAAACAGGCGGACGAAATAGTAAAATTCCAGGTCCATCCAACGGACCCCAATAAAACAGCTTCCATTGGGGCACAGTTAAACCCTGATGTAGACGCCGCACTGCGAGCGTTCCTACGAGAGAACTGGGACATTTTCTCCTGGCACCCTTCAGACATGCCAGGAATCCCACGCAGGCTGGCCGAACACAGCTTAAATATCCAACAAGGATTCAAGCCAGTCAAACAGGCTCTTCGGCATTTTCTCGAACCTAAGAGACAGGCCATGGGAGAGGAACTAGCCAAGCTATTGGAGGCCGGATTCATCAAAGATATAAAACACATGGGCTGGCTAGCAAACCTGGTGATGGTACCAAAGAAGGAAAAATCCTGGCGCCTGTGCATTGATTTTAAAGACCTTAACAAGGCTTGCCCAAAGGATCCCTTCCTCCTCCCCCGCATCGATCAAATTATCGACGCTACCGCAGGACACAATTCGTTGTGTTTCCTCGACGCATACTCCGGCTACCATCAAATAAAGATGGCAGAGTCAGACCAAGCCGCAACGGCATTCATCACACCATACGGCCCATTCTGCTTCAACACAACGCCCCTCGGGCTCAAAAACGGCGGCGCAACATATCAGCGCATGATTCAGACATGTCTGGCAAACCAGATCGGCAAAATAGTGGAGGCATACGTAGATGATGTGGTCGTTAAAACAAGACATGTCGAATCTCTAGTAGACGACTTGAGGCTAACATTCGATAACCTCTGAACATACGACATCAAGCTCAACCCGGAAAAATGCATTTTCGGCGTTCCTGTCAGGACCCCGATTCTAAGTCACACCGATCTAGCCTGTAACACCTCATATCACTTTGCGGCCTCACGCACGGTATTCCCACGGGTGTCGCCTTACCATGGCCCGGGACCGTTTGTGCCTTTTGGCTCACGTATATGATAGTGTCGCTAGCATCCATATGACAGAGAACCTGGGCCGACATGACTAGTCGTGAACCCAAAGTGGCACTAACTTATGGGGACAGGCATACATGAATCAACATCGAGCATGTCGGTCAGCAGCGTGCGAATCCGGACTATAGCACTGGGCTAACAGGACTCCAGGAACTCGGGCTGTAGCAGGCTAGGTAGGACTCCGGATGTCACCGTGTGACATTTCGCCGAAGGGACAAACACAGGAACGAAGTGAATCACATGCCGGCCAGTCAAGTGTTCCGGAGCAGTAGTGCAGGGCTAGCAGGACTCTGGTGAACCGGGTTGTAGCGGACTACTATGGCTCATGGAAGCAGAAGACTACAGTTCCCCATAAGAGAGGCTACCAAGGATAAACAACTAGGTTGTCGGATCCCACACATACAAAGCATTTCAATCATACACACAATATGCTCGATATGTGTAAATTCAACATGGCATCACAACATAACTCTACAACTCAACTATTTATTCATTAGGCTCCGAGGAGCCAAATATTACAAACATGGGTCTCATGACCCAACATACAGAGCATACAAGTCAAAGCACATGCGGAAGCTTAACATGTCTGAGTACAGACATCTACAAATGGAAAAGGCTGAGAAGCCTGACTATCTACAAGACCCTCCCAAGGTTCAAGATCGTAGCTGAGGTAACAAGCTAAATGTCGAAGTCCACGCGGAACCACTAGCGAGACTGACGTCTCTCTGCAAAAATATAAAATAGGCAAACGTGAGTACAAATGTACCCAGCAAGACTTACATCAGAACTATCTACATATGCATTGGTATCAACAAAGGGGGTGGTGGAGTTTAACTGCAGCAAGCCAGCTTTGAATCAGTGGCTAACCTGAACTACGACTGCAAGTAACTCTTTTGAGGTGGCGCCCACGAGTCCACAAATTCATCATACTAATAGACCACTATGGATCCGCTCCCATTCCCCTATCCATTTTCACTTGTCTATGAACTATGCAAGGGGTCCAAGTTTCCATATCCGAGGAATCTGGCTATTCGAATACATAATGATAACCCTGCAGGGGTGTACTTCTTCACACACGCTCTCGCCACTTATCACCCTGTACACATCATGTACCTCGGCAACCTTCAAGCGGAAGCCGGGCGAGGGAGTCCGCCACGACCTAACTAACCAACAAGTCTCTCGTCCAGGTTTATCGCCTATTCGGGTTCCATCCGCAAGGAGATCCGGCCGGGGTGTCGCTCACGGCCCCAAATGATGTGTGCAGGGTTCCCAAGCCCACCATCCGGGTGCCACTTGGTACACCGTGCCACTGTGCCTAGTCTGTCCCAAGCCCACCTGTGCCGGGTGCCACTTGGTAGACTACTAACACTACCTACAAACACCAGAAACTAGTTGCAACTCCTGGACAGAGATCGAGTTGATTAATAAGCCGAGAGGGGCCGAGTTACCGGAACCCAATGTGTGGTAGTAACTGTTCATGGATCACAAACACAGAACTCAGTTCCTGAGGACGGCTGCAATGAGACAACCCACCATGTACTCCTACATGTCCTCTCACCGCTACCTTTAACAAATCATGTTCACACACTTAGCTCTCAACGGTAGGACATGTTCACCACGTTCCAATTCATTCCCGATGAATCGAACCTGACTCAACTCTAAGCAGTAGCAGGCATGACAACAAGCATGAATGAGTAGGCACATCAGGGCTCAAACAATTCCTACTCATGCTAGTGGGTTTCATCTATTTACTGTGGCAATGACAGGTCATGCAGAGGAAAGGGGTCCAGCTACCGCAGCATGTAACAGTTGAAACGGTGTCGTCCTAATGCAGCAAAAGAGAGCAGGAGCGAGAGAGTGGGATTGTATCGGAATGAACAAGGGGGTTTTGCTTGCCTGGCACTGCTGAAGATAGTATATCTCTTCATCGGTGTCATCGAACTCATCGTTGGAACGCGTCTATCGAGAGGGGGCAATTACCGGCAACTGAGAAAGAAATACAATCAATGCAATGCAACAATATGATGCATGAATGTGACATAGCGATATGTTGTGGTTTGAGCTAATGTAACTAGCAACAATTTAAATGAAGTTGGTTTGAACCCTAGGTTGAATTCAAACTGCATATGTGAAGGTTTAAATGGCATTTATATGATTTGGCCTAAACAGCAGCCATAAGTTATGCTAACATGCATGACAATGGTACAGATGGATAGATTGGAATTTTTTGATCATTTTTCATATATAATTTATCTCATTTGGAGTTACGGTTGGAGTTACGGTTGAATCTATGAATTTTAGAAGTTTAGAGCATTCTGTGAAATTTATAAATCATTTCTGATTTATTTTAATTCCAGAAAACAAATACTGTGTCAGCATTGAGTAAGCATGACATCAGCAAGTCAACTGCGGCTGACCGGGGTCAAACCTGACCAGTGGGGCCCACTTGTCAGTGACCCATTAATTAACCCCGATTAAAACCCGTGCTGACGGGGTTTGACCCAGCGGTAGGGCCCGCTGTCAGTGGCAGTGAAGTGGCTAATGGTGGGGATTCGTCCTAATGACCATGCCAAGTCGGCAGGCGCCGGAGTTTCGCCGGCGGAGACCAAATCCGACAACGGAAACGCCACGGGAAAACGCTACAGGGGATGGTTTCGGGCGTGGTTTGCAGCTGTGGGTTGCTGGGCTTCGCGCGCATCCAGGGGTGGCAGAAGATCAAGCTGGGGTGGCCGGAGTTCACTGGAATGGAGCTCGCGATGGCACCGGAGTTCGGCCCCGAGCGGCGCGGGGTGCTGTGGTGCAAGTCAGGAGCTACGAGCGGCGGCGTTGGGTTCGTGGGGACCCGCTGAGCTCATGGTAGTGCTCAAGTGCGAGTTGTGGCCGCGGTTACCACGGTGACGCCATGGATGGCGGAGGTGAGCTTCGGGCTCGACGGATATGACGACTACAACGGCCGTACAAGGAAAAGGAGAGGGGGAATCGGTTCAGGGGCTGACGGGGATCACATAGGGAAGGTCAGCGAGCTCGGGGAAGCACGAATGGCGGAGAATCGACGATGAGGTTGCCGGGCCCGGAGGTTGAAGATGAGCTTGAGGACGACACTGCAGGGCTCCCGCGGTCGAACTGGTTGGTGTATACGATTCAGGAGAGGACGGCGGTTCTTCTGGATGCATCAGCAAGGCGAGGGGGGGCCGATGGCCGTGATGGCAGTGGACAGCGGCGACAAGCTCCGCTTGGTGGCTGCGTGCGAGAAACAGAGGAGGGGGGAGGTCCAGGGAGAGAGGGGAAGTGAGAGGGGATCGAGGGGGATCGCGTGGCGATGTCCAGGACATCGGGGACGCAAACAGGCAGGCAGGAGGTGGCGCGCGCGTGGCCAGGAGGCGGCGAGCACGCGCTCGGCGTCCTCTTGGCAGGAGCTTGAGGATGATGGTGCTGGTGGGCTGGGCCAACAGTGCCAGGCCAGGTAGCTGGACTGCCCGGTGGGCTCGGTTGGGCTACTCAGAAGCTCGGCTGACTACAGTAGCAGGCCGCCAGGTACGTTTCTCCTCTCTCTATTTTATTTCCTGTTTTATATTTGTCTGCAACTTTGTGGCTTTTCTAAAAATGCTTAGGCACTTTCAAAAATCACCAAACTGCTCATGCCCACTGTTTAGCATATAACCAACATGGAACATTTCAGTTTAGGATTATTTGGACATCTAAAATATTCTATAGCATTTAAATGCCCAAATGTAAATAGAGTATGATTTAATTCAGTGAACCTATGATGTCCTAGAAATATGTGCACCATTTTTGTCAGAGGTTTAAGACCAAGGCAAAGATGATGAACATTTTAGAAGGGCATTTCAGGTTCATTGAAAAAGATTTTAGTAAATCCTAGTTGGATTAATGGGGTGCTGGGGGTTCTGTCATCCCCATTTCAATTTTCCGAGTAAAGTAAACATGATGCAACACCATATGTTAGCACTAGGCATTACCAGAACTAGGGATGTGACAACTCACCCCCACTAAAACAAGAATCTCGTCCCGAGATTCAAGAAGTGGAGTAAGAAGACAGAGGGGTCACAAAACTATCACAGTCTTCTCGATCCAACTGCCCTTCTCGAAGATACTGATATATTGCATCACATCGCTCTTGACGTCTTTGTCTTCGAGATCTTCATCCAACACGACGAAGATGGAAGGAAACTCTACAGGAAACGATCTTCTCAAAGATCGAGCAACTCAAGATCAACTCATGGAGTGAGACATTAGAACATCTCTTGAGCTGAGACACAAAACACACATCGAGAGAGATGGAAGGTAATAGATGACAAGGGTTCAAATTGGTAGGCAATAATTCGACGCTTAAATATATGGTGACAGGGAAGTAGCGAGGAGTTAAGTTTCCCATGATACCATAATGGAACACCTCGGGGAAGGTGACTCATAGAATTATTCCCTTAAGGGGCAGAAAGAATTACTTTTGATTCTGAGATCATTGGAACTCTTTATACCAGCCTAAGGCAATCACAACAATCATTTGGCGGAGTACTAAGGGATGGTATACTCGGACTAGAATGGATGATGTGGACTACCTTGTTGAAGACAACGCAACGGATGATTTTTGCTTATCATCGGAGATGGATGGGACCCATGGTAGGACCGCTTTTGAAGATGATCCTGGACAACAACTACTGAGGTGCAAGCTGGGAACAAAATGCAAATGCTGGGACTGATTCTGGTGACTGGGGAAAAACTCAACAGTCGAGAGTGTTTCCAACGTTTCAATGGTTATAGAATCATCGAAGAAACTGAGGGCACAAGGATCTCTAAGGAATAACTTCTATAATAAGTCGCACGAAATCCTCATGGAAAGATTGTCAAAGATACTACAATGACAGATCTTCCGGCTAGGTGCGTCGGCTAGAACATCAACCTTGTCGGGACCTACATCATAGATCCTGGAAAAGTTCCAACCATTATATCTGCCTGAGATTCAGATCTGGTTGGTAACAGGATATTTCAGACAGCATGTCTAGAAAAGAAAGTTTGCAACACAAACCGACGAGACGATGTTGCGAGATTCTCGGGAAATGAGCTATGATAGCAAGCTCCAAAACATGAGCTGGTTCTGCTACATACATGTGAACACACTGTTCAAAACAGGCATGACCATGTAGAAGTCTTATAATGAAACACTATCGAGCTCAGGTGGGGAACCATCGACAAGGATATCGAAGTCTCCACACGTGGAAGTCCAAAGGATTAACCTTAGAACAGACTCTGTTTTTCTTGAACAAGTCAATCTGTGGCTTGGTGTGCTAGGGATACATATAGAATGAAGGTTGCAAGTCTCCAAACCATAGTATACTTTGCACATATGCATGACTGACTTGGGATGGTTCCAGAGGAAGCAAAAACAATCTTTCTCAGATCCACGGCGGCAACTTACAGCAAATGTACGTAAATTAGAGGAAGTCACTTCTTTCATCCAACATATGCTTCATGAACGGGACATGAAGATAATGCTTATAAAAGTTTCCAACACTAGGTTGATGTTCAACATGAATCATGGGGGAGACAAAATGTTGCTGATGGTCTCAACAACAACTCATCGGAATTTCCATATCACTGGACTTCCACCATCATGTGAACACGGTGATAGCATTGGTCAGACCAAAAGATGTAATGGTGTATGCTCGGGGGATCAACGACGAGTAAGACAACATTACGAGCATCGTTGGTTCTGATTTGACTTGACGATAGCCCATACTCAAGTCAAAGTTTTGACAAGGCAATAGATCCAACAACTGATCACAGGGACCAATCGATGAAGATATCTTTCTTCAACTAACACACAACACAAGGATATCCCTTTGAACTGAACTAGATTAGGTAAGCTTTTATCTTCCAACTCTCCAAGTTGTTGTTTAGCTTAACCAACTAGCTCAGGGGTATCCAACACGGATTCTTGGAGAAGGAGTGGTTTACAAGAAACCAACTTGATCACGAACTCAACATAGCGGTCAGGTGACAACTTGGTAATACTCCCGAGAAGATATTCGGAAAATCACGAACCACCGGTATGTTACTGAGCTCGGGAACAATCTTGCTTTTCAGGGCAAGACGATATGGTCAAACGAGCAAGGGATTGACACAATCCTAACTCATTGATCGAAGAGTGCACCGGAAATAAGGACTAGGTAGCACAATCAACCTTAGGGTGATGATTCAATAATCAACACGCTAAGAATGAGGTTATTGTCCAATTAACTACCAAGCAATAGAATTGCTAGGAGCATAGATTTCACACACCATGATTCACTTGTCGGCATCCCAGTTACAATAACACGAAAACCGAGGAATGAATGATGATGGTGAGAAGTATCACTGCATCAAGAATTCATAAGAGGTGGTGCAATTCTCATGACAATCCCGACATAAAGAGAGCAACACTCCAAGGTAGAACAGAGTCAAAAGCTGGGTTGCATTTTGATCTGCGGAGTACAACTGCTTTAACCCAATCCTGGAAATGGATGAGGTACTGTTGCTTGTTTCTCCTAGTCATTCTGGAATAGAATGGCTTGACAAACCCCAAGAATAGTGGGCATCGACGAACGAATGCACGCATACTCTCGACTACCAATTGGTAGACGAAGGTCAGGAATCAACGAAAGAGAGACAACTCAAAGGAACATATATCTTTCTGAGTTGTGGATGCATAGATTAGTATGTCGAACAAGTTCAACATATTTCTTCCGGACAACCCATGCAGAAGAAAAGGGACTGGCAGGTTCACATTATGAATGGATTACTCCTCAAGAGCACCCTGGTTGTGATCTTTTGGTTCCAAAGAACTTCTACCATAATGGTTCATGGTATTTGGAAGAAGGAAATACCACAGACCTCGAGGACTATCACAAGGTTACTAATATCCTAAAGGAACTAGCAAACACTATCAACATGAAGTAAGTAGGGTGAATCTCAGGTTCAAGAACCCAGGAGTAGAATGCCTACTACTAAATGGCATCACGGGATGCCTTCAAGAATGGTGGCCAGAATCATCACACCGGGACACAAAACATGGCTAGATTACTAGGTGACTCCCTAAAACACCTATGGTCATAATAATAGCTCCAACATATACGCCGAGGCAACGGAGTACCTCACAGACCGTGTAGTGTGCTTAATCTGGCCCAAAAGGACATCGGGAATGGAAAGAAAGGGTTTGCAAATGCATCAAACTATGTAGAGACTTGGGATGACTCGGACAGCATAACGACTGCAAATGCTCAAAATGATTTGAGACATCCTGCAAGATGGTGTCATAACCACTCAATATCACAATATCAAAGTTCTGAGGCCAGATATGAACATATGGAAGTAGTACGAACTGAACTGAGGCTTAAATCCATCAATCCTATAAGTCTCTATGGATTAGTAACACGTCATCCTGATAGATAGATGAGAAGGCCTAGTTCTTAATCCCCGTAGAAAAGAAGAGATTGACTCAGATCAGAAGGGCATGAGGATAAGGAGTAAAAAGAGCCTTACGTTCCCATCCACTATCAATTCCCTTATATAACTAAAGCATTTCTAGACACGACTTCGACCAGCTTGGCTTGGTAATCCTACAGGCAGTCAGGCTCTGATACCAAAGCTGTCAGGACCCCAATTCTAAGTCCCACCGATCTAGCCTATAACACCTCAAATCACTTTGCGGCCTCACGCACGGTATTCCCACGGGTGTCTCCTTACCATGGCCTGAGACCGTTTGCGCCTTTTGGCTCACGTATATGATAGTGTCGCTAGCATCCATATGACAGACAATCCGGGCCGACATGACTAGTCGTGAACCCAAAGTGGCAGTAACTTACGGGGACATGCATACATGAATCAACATCGAGCATGTCGGTCAGCAGCGTGCGAATCTGGGCTGTAGCACTGGGCTAACAGGACTCCAGGAACCCGGGCTGTAGCTGGCTAGGCAGGACTCCGGATGTCACCGCGTGACATTTCCCCGAAGGGACAGACACAGGAACAAAGTGAATCACATGCCGGTCAGTCAAGTATTCCGGAGCAGTAGTGCTGGGCTAGCAGGACTCTGGTGAACCGGGCTGTAGACGACTACTATGGCTCATGGAAGCACAAGACTATAGTTCCCCATAAGAGAGGCTACCAAGGATAAACAACTAGGTTGTCGGATCCCACACATACCAAGCATTTCAATCATACACACAATATGCTCGATATGTGTAAATACAACATGGCATCACAACATAACTCTACGACTCAAGTATTTATTCATTAGGCTCCGAGGAGCCAGATATTACAAACATGGGTCTCATGACCCAACATACAGAGCATACAACTCAAAGCACATGCGGAAGCTTAACATGTCTGAGTACAGACATCTACAAATGGAAAATGCTGAGAAGCCTGACTATCTACAAGACCCTCCCAAGGTACAAGATCATAGTTGAGGTAACAAGCTAAATGTCGAAGTCCATGCGGAACTACTAGCGAGACTGACATCTCTCTGCAAAAACATAAAATAGGCAAACGTGAGTACAAATGTACCCAGCAAGACTTACATCAGAAGTATCTACATATGCATCGGTATCAACAAAGGGGGTGGTGGAGTTTAACTGCAGCAAGCCAGCTTTGAATCAGTGGCTAACCTGAACTACGACTGCAAGTAACTCTTTTGAGGTGGCGCACACGAGTCCACAAATTCACCATACCAATACACCACTATGGATTCGCTCCCATTCCCCTACGAGAACGCCAACCATAGCACGCACGCTTATCTTGCACATTTTAGAGTATCCACTTTCATTTGTCTATGAACTATGCAAGGGGTCCAAGTTTCCATATCCGAGGAATCCGGCTATTCGAATAGATAATGATAACCCTGCAGGGGTGTACTTCTACACACACGCTCTCGCCACTTATCGCCCTGTACACGTCATGTACCTCGGCAACCTTCAAGCGGAAGCCGAGCAAGGGAGTCAGCCATGACCTGACTAACCAACAAGTCTCTCGTCCAGGTTTATCGCATATTCGGGTTCCATCCGCAAGGAGATCCGGCCGGGGTGTCGCTCACGGCCCCAAACAATGTGTGCAGGGTTCCCAAGCCCACCATCTGGGTGCCACTTGGTACACCGTGCCACTTTGCCTAGTCTGTCACAAGCCCACCTGTACCGCGTGCCACTTGGTAGACTACTAACACTACCTACAAACACCAGAAACTAGTTGCAACTCCTGGACAGAGATCGAGTTGAATAATAAGCCGAGAGGGGACGAGTTACCGGAACCCAATGTGTGGTAGTAACTGTTCATGGATCACAAACACAGAACTCGGTTCCTGAGGACGGCTGTAATGAGACATCCCACCATGTACTCCTACATGGCCTCTCACCGCTACCTTTACCAAATCGTGTTCACACACTTAGCTCTCAACGGTAGGACATGTTCACCATGTTCCAATTCATTCCCGATGAATCAGACCTGACTCAACTCTAAGCAGTAGCAGGCATGACAACAAGCATGAATGAGTAGGCACATCAGGGCTCAAACAATTCCTACTCATGCTAGTGGGTTTCATCTATTTATTGTGGCAATGATAGGTCATGCAGAGGAAAGGGGTTCAGCTACCGCAGCATGTAACAGTTGAAACGGTGTTGTCCTAATGCAGCAAAAGAGAGCAGGAGCGAGAGAGTGGGATTGTATCGGAATGAACAAGGGGGTTTTGCTTGCCTGGCACTACTGAAGATAGTATAGCTGTTCATCGGTGTCATCGAACTCATCGTCGGAACGCGTCTATCGAGAGGGGGCAATTACCGGCAACTGAGAAAGAAACACAATCAATGCCATGCAACAATATGATGCATGAATGTGACATGGCGATATGCTGTGGTTTGAGCTAATGCAACTAGCAACAATTTAAATGAAGTTGGTTTGAACCCTAGGTTCAAATTTAAACTCCATATGTGAAGGTTTAAATGCCATTTATATGATTTGGCCTAAAACAGCAGCCATAAGTTATGCTAACATGCATGACAATGGTACAGATGGATAGATTGGATTTTTCTGAACATTTTTCATATATAATTTATCTCATTTGGAGTTACAGTTGAATTTCTATGAATTTTAGAAGTTTAGAGCATTCTCTGAAATTTATAAATCATTTTTGATTTATTTTAATTCTAGTAAACAAATACTGTGTCAGCATTGAGTAAGCATGACGTCAGCAAGTCAACTGCAGCTGACCGGGGTCAAACCTGACCAGTGGGGCCCACTGGTCAGTGACCCATTAATTAACCCCGGTCAAAACCCGTGCTGACGGGGTTTGACCCAGCGGTAGGGCCCGCTGTCAGTGGCAGTGAGGTGGCTAATGGTGGGGATTAGTCCTAATGACCGTGCCACGTCGGCAGTCGCCGGAGTTTCACCGGCGGAGACCAAATCCGATAACGGAAACGCCACGGGATAACGCTACAGGGGATGGTTTCGGGCGTGGTTTGCGGCTATGGGTTGCTGGGCTTCGCGCGCATCCAGGGGTGGCAGAAGATCGAGCTGGGGTGGCCGGAGTTCACCGGAATGGAGCTCGCAGCGGCGCCGGAGTTCGGCCCAGAGCGGCGCGGGGTGCTGTGGTGCAAGTCACGAGCTGCGAGCGGCGGTGTTGGGTTCGTGGGGACCCGCTGAGCTCACGGCAGTGCTCAAGTGCGAGTTGTGGCCGCGGTTACCACGGTGGCACCATGGATGGCGGTGGTGAGCTTCGGGCTCGACGGATATGACGACTACAGCGGCCGTACAAGGAAAAGGAGAGGGGGAATCGGTTCATGGGCTCACGGGGATCACACAGGGAAGGTCAGCGAGCTCGGGGAAGCACAGACGTTGGCGAATCGATGATGAGGTTGCCGGCGGCCAGAGGTTGAAGATGAGCTTGAGGATGACGCTGCAGGGCTCCCGCGGTAGAACTGGTTGGTGTATACGATTCAGGAGAGGACGGCGGTTCTTCTGGATGCATCGGGAAGGCGAGGGGGGGTGGCCGTGATGGTAGTGGACAGCGGCGACAAGCTCCGCTTGGTGGCTGCGTGCGAGAAACAGAGGAGGGGGGAGGTCCAGGGAGAGAGGGGAAGTGAGAGGGGATCGAGGGGGATCGCGTGGCGACGTCCAGGACGTCGGGGACGCAGACAGGCAGGCAGGAGGTGGCGCGCGCGTGGCCAGGAGGCGGCGAGCACGCGCTCGGCGTCCTCCTGGCAGGAGCTTGAGGACGGTGGCACTGGTGGGCTGGGCCAACAGTGCCAAGCCAGGTAGCTGGACTGCCAGGTGGGCTCGGTTGGGCTGCTCAGAAGCTGGGCTGACTACAGTAGCAGGCCGCCAGGTACGTTTCTCCTCTCTCTATTTTATTTCCTGTTTTATATTTTTCTGCAAGTTTGTGGCTTTTCTAAAAATGCTTAGGCACTTTCAAAAATCACCAAACTGCTCATGCCCACTGTTTAGCATATAACCAACATGGAACATTTCAGTTTAGGATTATTTGGACATCTAAAATATTCTATAGCATTTAAATGCCCAAATGCAAATAGAGTATGACTTAATTCAATGACCCTATGATGTCCTAGAAATATGTGCACCATTTTTGTCAGAGGTTTAAGACCAAGGCAAAGATGATGAACATTTTAGAAGGGCATTTCAGGTTCATTGAAAAATATTTTAGTAAATCCTAGTTGGATTAATGGGGTGCTGGGGGTTCTGTCATCCCCATTTCAATTTTCTGAGTAAAGTAGACATGATGCAACACCATATGTTAGCACTAGGTATTAACATAACTAGGGATGTGACAACTTCCAGCAAGAAAGCTCTTGGGCTTCATTGTATCCGGTAGAGGAATTGAAGCAAATCCAGCCAAGATCCGAGCTCTGTCACAATTGGATATCCCGAAGGACCTCAAACAAATACAAAAATTAACCAGATGCATGGTGGCTCTAAGCCGCTTTATCTCTCGCTTGGGAGAAAAGGCCCTACCCCTTTACCGCCTCCTTCGGCGCAGCGAACACTTGGAGTGGACGGATGCAGCCACGGCCGGACTCGACGAAATAAAAGCCATCTTGGCAACAAACCCAGTCCTAGCCGCGCCAAACATTGGCGAACCAATGCTATTATACATTGCAGCAACCCATCAGGTCGTAAGCGCAGTGCTCGTCGTCGAACGAGAAACGGACGGACACAAATTCCCCCTTCAAAAGTCGGTCTACTATGTGTCCACTGTCCTTACCCCGTGCAAGTCACAGTACCCACATTATCAAAAGATTGCGTACGCGGTATTTATGGCATCCCGGAAGCTGCGACACTACTTTCAAGAGTGTTCAATAACAGTAGCCTCGAAAGTGCCACTTAATGATATTATAAACAACCGCGACGCGACGGGGCGGATTGCAAAATGGGCCATTGAGCTCCTCCCGTTCGACATAACTCACAAGCCACGGCGAGCTATCAAGTCGCATGTTTTGGCCGACTTCGTCACAGAATGGACGAAGGCCAAACTTCCTAAAGACTACGGCACATATTCAAACTGGATCATGCACTTCGACGGCTCCAAAATGTTGGCCGGTCTAGGGGCTGGCGTCGTTTTGACGTCCCCCATAGGAGACACAGTTCAATACATAATCCAGATAATGTACACAGACTCCAACTGTGCAGCCGAATATGAGGCCCTTTCACATGGTCTCCGGATGGCACTATCCATGGGCATTCAATGCCTAGAGGTGCGCGGGGACTCGAACCTTGAAATATCCCAATTAAATGGAGACTTTGATGCCAAGGATCCAAAAATGGCAGCTTAGCGCAACGCCGTCCTAAAAATGTCAGCTCGGTTCGAAGGGCTCGAATTTCACCATATAGCCCGGGAAAATAATCAGGCGGCAGATGTCCTGGCACGCATCGGTGCAAAACGTGATGTAGTCCCCCCAACATCTTCTTGGAAAGGCTATTCAAGCCATCCGTAGTATGGGAAGGGGAACCCGGCAATAACAGCCCGGACCCAACCGCACTGCCAGACACCGAACACTCTGACATAATTGGAGGCTCTGCCAATGAGATAACATCTTCAGCGCACGTAATAATGGTTGTCATCGCCCCGTGGACAGAACCATTCCTCGCCTACCTTACTAGGTAGGAACTCCCCGAGGACCAAAATGAGGCACGCTGCATAGTGCGGCGATCTAAAGCCTATAAAGTCCATGAGGGAGAGCTTTATAAGAAAAGCACTACCGGAGTCCTTCAAAGGTGCATCTCTGAAGAGGAAGGGCGGAACCTCCAGGCTGAAATTCATGCCGGACTCGGTGGTCATCACGCTGCAGCTCGGTTCCTTGTAAGCTAGGCCTTCCGTACAGGCTTTTATTGGCCGACGGCCTGGGCAGATGCCCAGGACTTAGTCCAACGATGCGTCGGTTGCCAGCTTGTTGCAAACCAAAGCCATATGCCACCCACCGCCCTCCAAACTATCCCCATCACTTGGCCCTTCGCGGTCTGGGGGCTTGACATGGTTGGACCCCTTAAAGGCAGAACCCACAAGAAAAAATACTTACTGGTCATGGTGGATAAGTTCACCAAATGGATAGAAGCCAAGCCTGTTAAGCCGGCCAAATCCGGACCAGTGATAGACTTTATATCCGGGATTGTACACCGTTACGGCGTCCCCCACAACATCATCACTGATAACGGCACAAACTTTACGGCCGATGAGGTAAAACTCTGGTGCAAAAACATGGGCATCAAGCTCGATTATGCTTCCGTCTATCACCCACAAACTAACGGCCAGGTCGAACGTGCAAATGGTCTTATCATGAGAGGCATCAAACCCAGATTAGTTCGGTCCCTTAAGGAATCTAATACGCACTGGGTAGAGGAGCTCGACTCCGTACTCTAGGGGCTGCGGACCACAACGAATCGCACCATCGGATACACACCACTCTTCATGGTGTACGACGCAGAGGCAGTTTTGCCCTGCGACATAATTCATGACTCACCTCGAGTGCGCATGTACGAAGAAAGAGAAGCCGAGCTCGATCGGCAGGACTGTTTGGATGCCTTGGAGGAAGAGTGTGATGTGGCAAAAGCCCGTTCCACATTCTATCAACAGCAGGCTCGAAGATACCAAAATAGAGAAGTACGGGCCAAAAATTACAACATTGGCGAATTAGTTCTACGCCTGCCGGACAAGAAAAAAGACAAATGTAACACCTCGGATGTAACTTTCCCAATTTGTACTCCAACTCTTGCCGTTTCCGGCACTAAGTTATATTTATTTTCTCGGGTTCGGGTTTTGTCTCCGGTGTTGTTGTCGTTGTCATGCATCTCATATCATGTCATCATGTGCATTGCATTTGCATACGTGTTCATCTCATGCATTCGAGCATTTTCCCCGTTGTCCGTTTTGCATTCCGGCGCTTCGTTCTCCTCCGGTGGCCATTTCTAGCTTTCTTTCGTGTGTGGGGATTAAACATTTCCGGATTGGACCGAGACTTGCCAAGCGGCCTTGGTTTACTACCGGTACAACGCCTGTCAAGTTCCATACCATTTGGGCTTCGTTTGATACTCCAACGGTTAACCGAGGGACCGAAAAGGCCTCATGTGTGTTGCAGCCTAAAACCCCTCCAATTTGGCCCAAAACCCACCTAACTCTGCTCCATCATCTAGAGCGTTCAATCACGATCGCGTGGCCGAAAACCGCACCTCATTTGGACTCTCCTAGCTCCCTCTATGCCTATTTAAAGGCCCCCCAATTTTCGGATCTCCTCCCACCTCCGAAACCCTAAAAATCATCTCCGCGCGCCGGACATTGTCCGCACCGCGCCAGACGTCGCCACCGCCCACTCCCGTCGCGCCACGTGGCAACGCCACTGCCTCCACCGCCGCGGCCCGCAAGGCCCAGGGAGGGCCCCTGCGAGCCCGCGCCGGCCGCCGCCCTCCTCCCACGTCGCGCCCGCGCCCGGCTCCTCTTCCCCGAGCACCGCCCTTCGCCGGCCGGCGACGCCGTGCCCCACCGCCGGTGCCGTCCTCTGCGCCGCCGCCCGAGCGGGCCGGTCGCCGCCCCGCCGCCTCGGCTTCCGCACCGCCGCCTCCGCCCCGGCCCCGACCGGATCCGGCCGCCACCTCCTCTCGCCGGCCGCTGCCTCTTTGTCCCGGCGAACTCCGGCGTGAACAGTACCTCACCGGCCGTCCTCGATCCTCGTGCAAATCTCAGATCTGGAAATTCGGAGGTTGACTTTTCTCAAAAATCCTAGCTCATGTTGCATACTTTGACCTGCCGTAACTTTGCATCCGTAGCTCCGATTCATGCATATAGCATATCAAAATGTTCACCTCAGAGAGTACATCATTTCATTACATTGCATCATTTTCATTTGAGATCATCTTGATGCCCGAAATGCTGTTAGAAGAGGGCTACTTGAGTTAATTGTCAGATCTGCTACTTCGTTTACCACTTTTGTCATTTTTGCCATGATTATTGTGTGCATGATATGCCCGTGAGTTCTACATGTGTTTTGTTAAGGGTTTTGTCATATTTCCAGAGGTGCAACCCATGTATTTTTAGGATGTGTGTGGTGACTTGTGCAAGCTTGCAAAGTGGTGCACTTGCTAAGTCTGTTTTCAGGGACTTAGTAGTTTTCACTAAGTCCTGGAGCTGTTTATCTCATGATGCCATATGTTTTTGTTGTTTCCTAGTGATCCGTGCCTCTTTTGAGGATGATCAGTAAGGGAGTTTTGTTAATATTGTAGAGCTCTATCCATACATTTATTTTTTTGAAAATATGGAGCACCCTAGCTTGAGTCAATCGAGCTCTACTTTTGCTACTTTTTGAATCTGGGCAGATTGTCAACTTGTTTGCAATTTTGCCGGTGATGTTGTAGTTGATCGGTGCATGCTATGCTATTGTTCTTGCCATGTCTAGCTTGCATTTTGTGTCTTCTTGATGGATGTATGCTTGTCTTGCCATGACTTTCTCTGTAGTGAGTGCATCGAGCTCGTAAACATGCCTACTTGAGTTATATTTCAGCATGTGTCAGTTTTTCACTAAGTCTGAAACTGATTATGTTTTTGCTATGTTCGCATGCTTGCAATTGTATTTTCTGATCCCTTTTGGCTCAAGGTCACTAAGGAACTTTTGTTAAGCTCTTTGAGTAGCTTCATTCCATGATTTACTTTGCCATGATCAGGTCCTGTAGCATGTAGTTTTGTTGCTCCGAAGAGGGCTACCTGATCTGAAATTCCAGACAAGTGTTAATTTCACTAAGTCTGAGATCTGTTTGCCATATGCGTTTTTTCCATGCTTGTTTGAACCTGTTGATGGATGATTTGGCCGTAGCTCAGTGCTAGATTTTTGTTAAGCATCTTGTGTGCATCCCTGCCATGTATTTTGTTGTCATGTTTGGGTGCTGTAGCATGTTCATTTCGTTGCATCTAGATGCCTACTTGCTGTAAATCGCAGATCGGTGTCATTTTTGAATCGCTTGCCATTTCCAAACCGTAACTCCGATTCCGGCGTTCTTTATATCGTTTTCAAGCAATTTCATCACATATTTCCAGTGGCACACTTGTATTTCCAAGTTAAGGCCAGGTTCATGTATTTCCTGTCATATCTTGCATTTGGCATCCCGCATCGCATCCCGCATAGCATATCATCATTGCATCATATTGCTTGATCCTTGCACGTGGTTGATTGTATCCTTGTTGCTTGTTTGTCTTGTCTGGGTAGAGCCGGGAGACGAGTTCGCTAACGAGGAGCCCGTTGAGTTTGCTTTCGAGGATCCAGTCAACTCTGACAACTGTGCAGGCAAGATGATCATACCCTCGAAATCACTACTATCTTTGCTATGCTAGTTTGCTCGCTCTTTTGCTATGCTAATGCTGCGATGCCTACCACTTGCTTGCAAGCCTCCCAAATTGCCATGTCAAACCTCTAACCCACCTTTGTCCTAGCAAACCGTTGATTGGCTATGTTACCGCTTTGCTCAGCCCCTCTTATAGCGTTGCTAGTTGCAGGTGAAGATCGGAGGCCGTTCCTGTTGGAACATTTATTTACTTGTTGGGATATCATTATATTGCTATGTTATCTTAATGCATCTATATACTTGGTAAAGGGTGGAAGCCTCGGCCTCTCGCCTAGTGTTTTGTTCCACTCTTGCCGCCCTAGTTTCCGTCATATCGGTGTTATGTTCCCGGATTTTGCGTTCCTTACGTGGTTGGGTTATAATGGGAACCCCTTGATAGTTCGCCTTGATTAAAGCTTTTCCAGAAATGCCCAACCTTGGTTTTACCATTTGCCACCTAGCCTTTTCTTTCCCTTGGGTTCTGCAGACTCAAGGGTCATCATTATTTTTAACCCCCCCCCCCCCCCCCCGGGCCAGTGCTCCTCTGAGTGTTGGTCCAAACTGTCAGCCGCCGGTGGCTACCAGGGGCAACTCTGGGCTGGCCTACCGGAAGTTTAGACAATTTGAGTGTGCCCTGAGAAAGAGATATGTGCAGCTCCTATCGGGATTTGTCGGCACATTCGGGCGGTGTTGCTGGTCTTGTTTTAACCTGTTAAAGTGTCTTGAATTACCGAGATACCGGGTCTGATCGGAACGTCTTGGGAGGAGGTATATTCCTTCGTTGACCGTGAGAGCTTGTCATGGGCTAAGTTGGGACTCCCCTACAGGGATTTGAACTTTCGAAAGCCGTGCCCGCGGTTATGGGCAGATGGGAATTTGTTAATGTCCGGTTTTAGATAACTTGAACCTTAATTTAATTAAAATGAATCAACTGAGTGTGTTACCGTGATGGCCTCTTCTCGGCGGAGTCCGGGAAGGGGACACGGTGTTGGAGTAATGTTTGCGCAGGTCGCTCTCTAGTTTCTCACTCGCACTTTGCCTCCTCTTCTCGCCCTCTGTTGCGAATAAGTTAGCCACCATACTTGCTAGTCGCTTGCTGCAGCTCCACTTATATTACCATGCTATACCTATAAGCTTAAATAGTCTTGATCGCGAGGGTGCGAGATTGTTGAGTCCCTGTGGCTCACAGATTACTACTATACCAGATGCAGGGCCTGATGATTCCGCTCCAGGTGACGCGTATGAGCTCAAGTGGGAGTTCAACGAAGACTCTCAATGTTACTATGTTTCCTTTCCCGATGATCAGTAGTGGTGCCCAGTTGGGGGTGATTGGGACCGTGTCGCATGTTGGGTTCTCTTTTATTTTTGCGCCGTAGTCGGGCCATGAGTGTTTGGATGATGTAATGTTATTTATGTACTTGATTGACGTGGCGAGTGTAAGCCAACTATGTTATCTCCCCTTTTATTATCATATTACATGGGATGTTGTGAAGATTGCCTAACTTGCGACATATGCCTTCAATGCGATTATGTCTCTTAGTCGTGCCTCGACACGCGGGAGCTATAGTCGCATCGAGGGTGTTACAACAAACTCAAGCCCAAGTGGGAAGATCCCTTCATAATTGACCAAGTCCTGACTGGTGGAGCATACCGCCTGCGAGATGCATCGGATAACCGACTCGAGCCGAACCCATGGAATGCAGCCCGTCTCCGAAGATTCTATGCCTAGCGCCAGACTCTGTGTTCGTCTCCTTCCTCTGTCCATTTTTTATATACTTTCTGTCTTACATTTCTCTCCTTCTCCCCTCCCTCTCTCTTATAGCCTTTAAAGGCTCATAAAGTGACGCACTATCCGCGCTCATTAAACCTGGGGGCTTCTTTAAACAGAAGCTTATTTATTCGGGCTTCATGCCCAACACATGTGTCACACTTCTGCATGTACCTTTTATTCGCCATTATATGCATCGATATGACTTAAGTTTTGGCCAAGCTGGGTTGCCTGGCTCCTGTGCTTACCCCTACGTTCCCGATTGTTCGGCTAGGTGGTAAAGGGAGCACCTCTGCGATTGTTACTGCCGGGTCAGCAGTTGTGTACCTCAGACTGGGTGAAGCCGAAAGCTAGCATTCTTAAGGGAATATTCGGTCGGTGAACTAAAGATGATCTTTTTTCACTTATTTATCTCTACACCCCCAGATGTTTTTCATGCGTCTCTTTTCGCAGAATGGACATGCACTTTGGGGCATGCCTCCCAGGGAAAGGAACCCCTAACGGAACTATTCTCCCTGGAAGATGTTTCTTACTAACCATGTAATATAACATAACTAGTTGGGCACTTGTCTGTTCAAGCACTAATGACCCCTACGCCTGGTCTCCATGCATACCCTAGTTCTTATATAACCTCGAGGGTATTCTGACACACTCCGGACCGTCAGGTCCCGAGGTTGAAGCGAAAAGGTCGGCCATGACAAACAATCTACAATCCGGCTAGAAGGCATTACCCATGTCAATTCAAATTACATAGTCAATCTGACTGATTGTATTCCTCTTCAATACCATCTAACAGGCTGTCTAGTTTACAGTCCTGTTGGGAATACTTTGCGGCCAATTCTACTTGGCCGTATACTGAGCTCATAGGGATCTCCTTCCCATCGGGCCCCACGGGTCCGACCTCGGCCATGTGGTTTGGGTCAGCCTTCGTGTACCGCATCTTCACCATGGCCCAAGCCTCCCTGGCGCCTTGACGGCAGGCCGACATCTTCCACAATCGGAAGCGCCGTCGTGCTCCCTTCAGCTTCTCTATAAGCTCTCCAAGGCCTTCGGGCATGGAGACAGATGGCCACAAGGCCTGGGCGACGCCTTGCATCACCTGCCGAACTCGCTCGCGCAGTTGTGAGAGCTCGAGAAGAAGGTCACCCGTAGAACCGGGCATTTCCTCTGCAGGATGACCTGTTAGCATACCTACAGACATTACTCTGTTAGTCGACTTCCTTGCTGTCATGGAATTGTCACGGCAGATGTCCTCATGGAAGGACTTAGTCGTGGAGCCATCAATACGGGTTAGCTTGAAGGGGTTAAACCGGACAAAGGGACACGAGAGTTTATTCTAGTTCGGCCCCTTCGATGAAGGTAAAAGCCTACGTCTAGTTGTGATTGGTATTGCTGGGGTTTCGAAGACCAGGGAGCGAATCCGCTTTGTCTGGCTTCGAGTTGTTGTTTCATGTCCCTGAACCGCCGCCGGGTCACCCCTTTATATATTCAGGAGGATCCCGGCCGGTCTATGGAGTCCCGAGGCTGGCTCATACAAGTGTCCGCCTCGGTCTCTTCTTCCTTATCTTACAATGCAAGTTTATACAATCATGGCGGTTTAGTATCATGGGCCCTAAACCGCCTGTGTGCTCTGGGCCTCTAAGCTTCATCCATAAAGCGCCATCTTATGGGTTTCCTTGGGCTTCAGTATAACTGAAGGTGAACCGGCCCCTCCTGGGTGGTTTACCCTCAGTGGTTAATCTTCAACATTAGGCCCCAGATTGATTTGAACCTGTTCATGTCAGTCTTCAATCCTTGAAGTTTTGGACATTCTCGTAAACCGCCATATTGTCTTCTCCCTGTGAACTTTGATGAATCGCCATGACATCATCTTCTGTTACTGTAGTAAATCATTGTGACATCATTCCTGTATAAAAAAGTTTTATAAAGATTCCCTTCTCTTTAATTAATTCCCAAAGATCGAGGTGACAGCTGCATCCTCTTTTGCCGCCTCCGATTCCTCAATTTTTGCGCCTGCTGTTTTATCCCACTTCCTTATAAATAAAACCGGGGCGCCTTCCATTTTCTCCCTTTCCAAACCGCATCGTCTTCCTCCTCGCGACCCGAAGACCTCAACTATCGATGCCGCCGCCGTCGTTGATCTTCCAGTCCGCACCAACTCAGGCCGCTGCATCGACCTGACTCTGACCAGAAATTGACGGCGAACCTCCACAGCTCGTCCACATCCGTGAGTTCTTCTCCTTCCCCTTCTCAGATCTGCATTGGAACTTTTTGTTGAGTTCGTCGGCGGTCATCGCCGCCCGATGCAAACCCTTGTTAGCTTTCACCTCCAATACCCTGTTTAGATTGTAAAAACAACGTAGAACTGCTGCAGCAATTGTTTGCGCTTATCTTGCATAAAAATAGATCTTATTTCCATTGTTTGGAAGCTCACTTTGAGTGTATGAACTTCTCTACACTGTTTTAGGTCTAGAAATTTTTCCTGCCAGAGCAACTGTTTGATCCAAAATAATAATTGCAACTTGTGAAACCTGTTTGTTCCATACTTAAAAATTTCCAGCTTGGGGTTCTGCCTCCAAAGGGCGGTTTATCCTTTAGTGTTGATAATTCGTCGTATGGCATTAGCCCTCTCTTAAACCGCCATCTAGACTTTGAACAGCCATGCCCGGTTCACTTCATACGTATACCTTGAATTGCCGGTTTAACATTTTGACAAACAGATATGAACCGCCAATCGTAAACCGTCCATTTTCCTTTTACACACTTTGTAAGATGACGAAACAATTTGCTGCTTGCAACTGGGTTCCGTCTCGGATCACAGAAATGCAAATCAATGAATATGTCACCACCGGCGCTTTAGCCTCAAAAAATGTCCTCCGTTGGTGAGTTCCTGGCCCTGAATGCCCCCCAGAACCTCAAGATGGAGAAGTGATTGTATTCTTGCAACATTTAGCTCGAGGTTTCAGTCCTCCCGGATCAATTTTTTTCCGGGATGTTCTTGCCAGGCTCCAACTTCATCCTCAAGATATTGGACCAAATTCGGTGTCCAACATATGCAATTTCCAAGTATTCTGTGAGGTTTATCTGCAAGAAGAACCCACTGTCAATCTCTTTCTAGATCTCTTTCACTTAAACCACCGGACGGAATTTTCTGATGGACCTAATACTGAACTTGGCGGTGTGTCGATTCAAAAGAGGAAAGAGGTTGATTTTCCTCACGCCAAACTTCATAGCCATCCAAAAGACTGGAACCACACTTGGTTCTACTGTCAAAATACTGCCCCTGCTGAAGAGAATCCTCTACCGGGCTACCGTCCGCACCAACTCAGCAATAATCACCCCTTACCTCAGAGATTGCCTGCCAAAGACCGACAAGCTTATGCATCTCAACTCGCCAAACTCCGGGCTCTCCTTGCCAACGGTTTAACTGGTGTTGATCTCGTCCGTTGCTGGATTTCATGGTGCATCCTCCCTTTAAGCCACCGGCCCGGATTGATGTTTGAATACACCGGCAACACCAATGATCCTCAACGGTTTAACTCAATAGAACTGATGGATGATGAAGTCAGCGAAAGTGTAAAGAAAATAATCGATGAACTACTCGCCGTATGTACTCAAATTGGTCTTCGTCCTTTTTACGCCTCCAACAAACCGCCAGGGGTAAATATTTTAACCTTGTACTTTTCCTTATTCTTCTCCGCTTTGACACTGCTATAATAATACTTTTGTGCAATCCCATAGGCTAGTAGCTCTTTTTGGAAAAAGAAAACTCAAGACAAAGTAGCTAAGGCTCCTCGTGGTAAGATCAAGGTCATCAAGACAGCTGCCAAAAAGAAAACCCCTGAGTCTTCAGAGCCACCAGAAGATGTCGATGACTCGGCTGAAGAGGTAAAGTTTGAGTCCCTTGACTTCTATCCATATATTTTACTGATAATGATTACTCCCAGGATGATGCGGAGGCCAGCCATGCAGATCATATTGAGGTAATTTGTCTTTCTTCTGACTCAGAACTTGTGCCAGTTCAACGATTTCGCCATGCAGTTCGGAAAGTGAAATGCTCTCACCCTGTTGCTCATTTGGATCAAAAACTTTCTTTGAAGACACAGCAAACCGAACGGCGTCGCACAACCTGGCACAGTGGTCAATAGGTCACTTCTTCCGGTTTACCTCACACCCCAAACCGGAAACGTCGTCCAGAGGTTGCTTGTTCTCCTGAAAAACATTATCTTTTGAAAGGTTTCTTCCAATGCCCCCTCAATTCATCTCATTCAAATTATCAGGCATCTTCTAATTCGTCTGGCGGTTCATCAACCACTTAGCTGCCTCCACTGAAAACCGTCCCTGGGTAAGTGTGTAGCCTTCCCTTCTCTTTCATAACTCAGTTGGCCATGCTAATCTTTGTTTTAATATTAGTGCTCAAGCTCGTTTGAGTAAGAAGGCCAAGACCAGCGCCCCTACCGGTGAAGTTGAACCAGAGAAAGCTCCTAAGGATCTTGATAAAAATCTTGATAATCTCGTGGATGATTTTGCCCTGCCAGAGCCAACTATCAATGCTAATCCGCCGGAAGCTGATCCGGCCATACATGAGGATACCTCAAGTCCACATGTTATGCCTGCAAGTCCGGCTGCTGATCCGCTGAAGTCAAGTGCTAATCCGCCAAGCCCAGCCAAAGACGATGACGTTATTGTTACTGGCACTGCTTATACCGCTCCGGGTGATCCGGTTGTCTTGGCAAAACATACCGCCAAGGATGAGTTTATTTCAATGGGCAAGAGGAAGATGGAAACTGATATGTCAAAATATGCTAATCTTTCTGCCCAGGATCTTCATTCCGGTTTCTTGAACCGGCTTTATACAAGTCGAGATAATGAGGCTGACTTGGTAAATCTGATGAAGGAACGTTATGAGGTAAACATTTTCCTCCTTATCTTTGTATTTTCACTGCCTTGTATCCTGTAGCCCCCAAGGGTCGGTTTAATTTGTAAAAACAAACCGGGACTTTGAATTTCCAAACTGCACATTGTTGACTGTTAAGTTTTTTGAACAAACACACATTAGCCCCCAAGTGCCAGGATTGAAACTTGTATGAATCCTTGGGACTTTGAAGAAGCAGTAAGAAAGAATTAATCCGCATTAGCCCCCAAGTGCCAGGATTGAAACTTGTATGAATCCTTGGGACTTTGAATAAGCAGTAAGAAAGAATTAATCCACATTAGCCCCCAAGTGCCAAGTGTAGAACCAGTTGTATGCTTGGGACTTTTGATAAAATATTGAAATGCTCCTCTTGTTTTTGGCAGGCTGACATAAACCATCAAAGGACGCAGATTGCTAATCTTCAAGAAAGTATCAAATCTCACCAAGAAGAATCCTCCAAAGCCAAAGATGAGCTTCGAGCTGCTTTAACTTCCATAGAATGACTGGAAGAAGAATTCAAGACGGAACGTACCAACTGGGACACTGAAAAGGGGACATTGCTGAAACGGGCTGAAGATGCCGAATCTGCACTTAAACCGGTGGCAGAAGAGCTTTCTGGGTTAAAGCGTCAAGTGAACGCCATGACCTCCGCAGTATTTGGTAAGTACTCCTAGCAAAGTATTTGAAATACCCATCTTGTAAGGTGCCGGTTGAAATATGAAATTCTTAAACCGTTGCAGGGAGCCGCATTACTCATCTGGGCTCAGATGTATGGATGAAGCTGAAAGCAGCATATACTCTTCTGGAACAACTTTACACCGGTGCTCAACGGGTTATCTGTGCAGCCTCCTATGACAATCCGGCCCCAACACTGATCAAGGATACTCTAACAAGGCTATCCATGGTACCAGCACAGCTAGAAGAGGTGAAGCGATCTGCTTCCAGGGCCGGCGCCTTGTTGGCACTTACCCGAGCCAAAGCATGGATAGCTGACTTGGATCCGGTTGACCTTGCCAAAGGCTTTCCAAGCACACAAGAAAACAGGGCAGATTTTGATGATGCAGCCCTTAAAAGAGTGACAAGGTAGATGCGTCCTCTGGCGAGTCAGCTGGCAGAGGATGCTCACTTGATGGTTCACCGGTCTTATTATGATGCCAACAACAAACGGGTTAACACTGTCATTCTGGAGGCGCAAAATCTTATTCCAGGAATCCGTAAGCACACTTATGCCCCTGACATTGATCCATCAGAACTTATCAGTGAAGAAGCTATCTTTCAGGCCTTAACCCGGATTGACTGGACCACCACAAACTTCCAGCCGCTAGGTGGGGAAGAGGAAGATAAACCGAGGCCAGATGACCCATCAACTTCGCAGCAACATGGTAATGAGACTTGATCCGGCAATTAGAGTGATGCTCCAGAAACCTTGTTCTGCTGGAAACACCATATTTTGGGCCTTCAAGCGCCTTGTAATAAGCTAGAAATACATTGATCCGTTGCCCTTGTGCAGCGGGATACAATTTGCATTGATTTGTCATGAGAATTTCAGTACTGGCTTATGTATTTTTACAATATTATGCAATCCCTATGTCTGCATACGGAAAATCTGTCCAGGTGGTTTACCACCGGACGGGTCAAAATATCCCACTTGGTAAGCAACTATGGTTGCAGCAATAATAAATCATACCTGTGATATAAAACATTGCTGTCAGTTTACCAATTGTGATTTGAAGAAGGGTGAAAACCCAAACTCCACCGTACCATGTTGGTATATATATGATATAGAACCGGGTTGTGATGAACGCCGGCCGATTGCTGGAGACAAAGCGTCAAAGCCAGACCGGTTTTGAAGGATGCCGGATTACCTTTAATTGTATACTTGAACAGAAGATCCATAAGCCGTGCCGGGTTTAAAAAACTCCGATTTAACGTAGACCTCACGAAAAATAAAAACTTGGCAGAAAAAAGCAAACAAAAAACTGTAGTCGAGGCTTTTCGAGGGCTGCCAGGCCCAAATCGAGGCTTTTCATGGGCTGCCAGGCCACTGAGTTAAACCATTTTGGAAAAGCCTTTTAAGATGGCCCTCCAACTAACCAAACATCGTTTTAACTTTGACAAGTTCAGGGTCTCAATGAGAGTAACTGTCAAATGTTCGAAGGGTCGTGCCAGGATTACCTGGATAGGAGTGGCTTACTTGATGAAGGCAGGTTAACCCGGGGTTTTAGGTGAATACACCAGGCTTCCAAGCCGTGGGTCGATACCCAGCTACAAGGGTCCTTTCAAACTCTTGGGTATTTGACGCAAAGAGCCCCCAAGTAACTTTGTGAGCTGTGCTCAATGGGTGCCTATGTTTGACTTGTGCGTAGCAACAAGACTCTCTTTGGCCCCTTAGGTGTGAAGCTCCCAAGCTTTGTTGTGGCGTGATAGCCGCATCAAGAGGGTAGTAACGCTATGTTCTCTTTTGTGAATACACCTATGTTTGAACAGGGAGCCCCCAAGGCGTGATAGCCGCATCAAGAGGGTAGTAACGCTATGTTCTCTTTGGTGAATACACCTATGTTTGAACAGGAAGCCCCCAAGTTAACAGATATTTGAAGGAAGAAAACGGCGGAGGCCCTGCTTGATAGCAAGGATGTCGGTTTATTATATTGATCGTAATATATACATTGTTGAAATATGTACATATGAAAAGCCTGTGACTTTAAGTGTAATAAGGCCGTAGGAGAGCTATGTTCCATGGCCGCCGGGTCTCCTCCTCAGAGCTACGTGAGTCTTCTCGAACGTCAATGAGGTAGTATGATCCGTTGTGCAGATTTTTGCTGACCACAAAAGGCCCTTCCCAAGGTGGGGATAACTTGTGCATATCAGTCTGATCTTGAATGAGCCGAAGTACCAAATCACCTTCTTGAAAGGTTCTTGTCTTAACCCGGCGGCTGTGATAACGCCGTAGGTCTTGTTGATAAATCGCCGACCGAGCCAAAGCCATGTCTCGCTTCTCATCTAACAGGTCTAGCGCCTCTTGGCGTGCTTGCTCGTTGTCCGCTTCAACATAATTCACGACCCGGGGCGAGTCGTGACGAATATCACTTGGAAGGACAGCCTCAGCCCCATAGACCAGAAAAAAGCGTATATCCCATTTATCGGTTTGGGTGGTATTTATGCTCCATAACACGGATGGTAATTCCTCCACCCAACAACCCGACGTCCGCTTCAAAGGGACCATGAGACGAGGCTTGATGCCCTTCAGGATTTCTTGATTCGCCCTCTCAGCTTGACCATTAGACTGGGGGTGATCCACAGACGCTACATCAAGCCGGATGTGCTCTCGTTGGCAGAACTCCTCCATCTCACCTTTAGAAAGGTTCATACCATTATCTATGATGATGCTATGTGGAAAGCCGAAACGGAAAATAATCTTTTTGAGAAATTGAACCGCCGTGGCTGAATCACATTTACTGACGGGCTTCGCTTCAACCCATTTGGTGAACTTGTCAACCGCCACCAACAGGTGGGTCTTCTTGTCCTTAGAACGCTTAAAGGGTCCAACCATATCAAGCCCCCAAGTAGCAAACGGCCAAGTGATGGGAATCATGCGTAACTCCTGAGCAGGAACATGAGCACGGCGTGAAAATTTCTGACAAGCATCACACCGCTTTACCAAGTCTTCTGCATGAGAATGAGCTGTCAACCAGTAGAACCCGTGTCGGAAAGCCTTAGCAACCAAGGACTTTGAGCTGGCATGGTGACTGCAATCCCCTTCATGAATTTCCCGTAGAATCTCTTGTCCTTCTTCAGGAGAAACACAACGTTGGAATACGCCTGAAACGCTATAACAGTGCAACTCGCCATTGTGAACGAACATAGACTTGGACCGCCGGACTATCTGCCTGGCGAAAAGTTCGTCTTCTGGTAATTCGCCCCGGTTCAGATACGCCAAATATGGAACCGTCCAATCCAGAGTGGCATGTAGAACGGCTACCAGCTGGGCCTCTGGATGAGGAACAGCTAAATCCTCTTCTGTAGGCAACTTTACAGACGGGTTATGCAAGATATCTAGAAAGGTATTAGGTGGTAGCGGTTTACGCTGAGATCCCAGTCGGCTTAGAGCATCTACTGCTTCATTCTTGCGCCGGTCGATGTGCTCCGCCTGATAACCCTTAAAGTGACCTGCTACAATGTCCACCTCGCGCCTATAAGCCGCCATGAGCGGGTCTTTAGAATCCCAAGTACCAGAAACTTGCTGAGCCACCAGATCAGAATCTCCAAAGCATCGAACCCGGCTTAAGTTCATTTCCTTAGCTACACGAAGACCATGGAGCAAGGCCTCGTACTCCGCTGCATTGTTAGTACAAGGAAACATTAAGCGGAGAACATAACAAATCTTATCTCCTCGAGGGGAAGTGAGGACAACTCCAGCCCCTGAGCCTTCTAGCTGCCTGGATCCATCAAAGTCTTCTGGTGCCTGTAACTTGGTCCAATCATTGATGAAGTCCACAAGCGCCTGAGATTTGATAGCTGTTCGGGGTGTACACCTCAAACCATGGGGACCAAGCTCAATCGACCACTTCGCAACCCGGCCAGTTGCCTCTCTATTCTGGATTATATCGCCCAAGGGAGTAGAACTGACCACTGTGATAGGATGACCTTGAAAATATTGCTTGAGTTTCCTACTTGCCATGAAAACTCCATACACTAGCTTCTGCCAATGCGGATATCTTTGCTTTGATTCGATCAGTACCTCACTAATATAATAAACTGGTCGTTGAACCGGATATTCTTTTCCGGCCTCCTTACGTTCAACCACAATCACCACACTGACCGCCCGGGCGTTGGCAGCCACGTACAACAATAGAGGCTCATTATCAACTGGAGCAGCGAGGATTGGCGGTTCAGCTAGTTGCCACTTCAATTCCTCGAATGCCGCATTGGCGGCGTTAGTCCAGACGAATTTATCTGTTTTCTTCAACATCTGATACAGGGGAATCGCCTTCTCTCCCAAACAGCTGATAAATCGGCTGAGGGCTGCAATCCAGCCTGCCAGCCGCTGAACATCATTGATACATGTCGGTTTAGCCAAGGATGTGATTGCGTTGATTTTTTTCGGATTTGCCTCAATGCCTCTGTTAGACATAAGAAAACCCAAGAGTTTGCCTGCCGGAACACCAAAAACACATTTGTCCGGGTTGAGCATCATTTTATAAACCCGAAGATTGTCAAACATCTCCTTGAGATCATTTATCAGGGTTTCCTGCTTCCTGGATTTCACCACAATGTCATCCACATAGGCATGAACATTACGCCCGATCTGCTTGTGAAGACAATTTTTCACACAACGCTGGTAGGTTGCTTGGGCACTCTTGAGCCCAAAGGGCATAGAAACATAGCAGAAGGCTCCAAAGGGAGTGATGAAGGCCGTCTTCTTCTGGTCCTTAACTGCCATCTTAATCTGATGATAACCTGAATAAGCATCCAGGAAACTCAGGCACTCACAACCCGCCGTTGCATCAATAATCTGATGAATACGTGGGAGAGCGAAAGGATCTGCCGGGCAAGCTTTATTCAAATTAGTGTAGTCCACACCCATACGCCAAGTGCCATTTTTCTTAAGAACAAGCACCGGATTAGCCAACCATTCCGGATGAAACACTTCAACAATAAACCCAGCCGCCAGTAGCCGGGCTACCTCTTCGCTGATGGCCTTGCGTCTTTCTTCGTTAAAGCGGCGAAGGTACTGCTTGACCGGCTTAAACTTAGGATCAATATTTAGGGTGTGCTCAGCGAGTTCCCTCGGTACACCTGGCATGTCAGAAGGTTTCCATGCAAAGATGTCCCGGTTCTCACGGATGAACTCGATGAGCGCGCTTTCCTATTTCGGATCCAGATTTGCACTGATACTAAACTGCTTGGATGAATCACCAGGGACGAAGTCAACAAGCTTAGTCTCATTAGCCGGTTTGAACGTCAGGGCCGGGTCATGTTCAGTCATAGGTTTCTTCAGAGGGGTCATATCTACCGGATCAACATTGTCTTTATAGAATTTCAGCTCCTCTGTGGCACAAACCGATTCTGCATAGGCTGCTTCACCTTCCTCGCAATCCAAGGCAATCTTTCGGCTCCCATGTACTGTGATCGTCCCTTTATAACCTGGCATCTTGAGCTGTAGATAGACATAACAGGGCCTCGCCATGAATTTCACGTAAGCCGGCCGTCCATAGAGCGCGTGATATGGACTCTGGATTTTCACCACTTCAAAGGTCAAAGTCTCAGACCTGGAATCAAACTCATCTCCAAACACAACTTCCAAAGCAATCTTTCCCACAGGGTAGGCCGACTTACCTAGCACCACACCATGAAAGATAGTGTTTGATGGTTTAAGATTCTTATCCATCAAATCCATGTGACGGAAAGTCTCATAGTACAGGATGTTGATACTGCTCCCTCCATCCATTAGAAACTTGGTAAACTTATAGCCTCCCACCTGAGGCGCTACCACCAAGGCTAGCTGGCCCGAATTGTCAACCCGGGGCGGGTGATCCTCCCTGCTCCACACAATAGGCTGCTCCGACCATCATCGATAATGTGGTACAGCCGGTTCAACAGTATTGACAGCCCTCTTGTGAAGTTTCTGATCCCGCTTGCACAAGCTGGTAGTGAACACATGATACTGTCCGCTGTTCAACTGCTTGGGGTGACTCTGGTAACCTGACTGTTGCTGATTCCCTTGGTTATTTTGCTGGTTATTACCATGGTTGTTCTGATGGCCCTGGTTGTTCTGAAATCCAGAGCTTGAACGCTCGCCCCCATGGAAACCTGGGCCTGAACCGCCGGGTGGATCCTGATCATACCGGTATAAATCAGAATTTTTGAACTCCCTCATTATGTGACAATCTTTCCAAAGATGTGTGGCAGGGGCCTCCTTGGTTCCATGCTTCGGGCAGGGCTGGTTTAACCAATGCTCCAGATTCATGTCGCGCTGGGGCGGTTTACCTTTGCGACGCTGCATATTTTGTGTTAGCCACCAAATCTGAATTATCCGCTTTACGCTTACTGTTATTCCCATGGCCCCCTTGGTTGTAGTGCTGCCCTTTTGCACCGCCGTTCTTCTTTCCCTTCTCCGGTTTGTCCTCCTCTGAATCCGGATCCTTGGTATTATCTGAATCGGCATACTTAACTAAAGCGGCCATGAGTGTTGACATGTCGTTGGAATGACGTTTGAGCCTTCCCAACTTCTGTTTCAACGGCTTAAAATGGCAATTTCCCTCCAACGTTAATACCGCGGTATCTGCATTAATACGATCTGACGAATGCAAAATCGTCGAGACTCGTTTAACCCAATGGGTCGTGGACTCCCCTTCCTCTTGGACACAAGCGGCCAGATCCACAATTGACGTCGGCTGCTTGCACGTATACTTGAAGTTCTGGATAAACCGGCACTTTAATTCAGCCCATGAGTCGATCGAGTTAGTTGGCAAGCTCTTCAACCAAGTGCGAGCTGCTCCTTCTAGCATCATGGTGAAATATTTAGCACAAACCGCCTCATCCACATCTAACATCTCCATTGCCATCTCATAGCTCTCCACCCACGCCTCTGGCTGCAACTCGGCGGTGTAATTTGGTACTTTACGAGGTCCCTTGAAATCCTTGGGCAATCGCACATTATGCAGTGCGGGGGTTAAACATGGTACTCCTAGGGAATTGAACATTACCCCTGGCTCCACGGAGGCAGCGGGGTGAACCGGAGTATGATGTCGTGCTTCGTGTCGAGCTGTCAACTCGGCACCTCATCGTGCGCAGCCGTGGTCCACAACATCTTGCGCATTAGCACCTCCCCCGGCTGGGTTGTTCTCCCGTGGCAAATTTTGGTGGCGTGCGCTACTGGATACGGCCGGTTCGTCCTGCACATGTCATCTATAACTCCGGCTTGGATAGGGAGTGGAATGAATCCTCTCACGGCTGTGTGAATACGCTTGCTGTTGATTCAGTGCTGTTTGAAGGAGATCCCTGGCCCGACGTGCTTCCACTGCAACTGGTGATTCACTGTCGATTGGGAGAGCCGCCAGGCGTGAAGCGGCGGACACAATATTATCCAACGGGTTGGAATAATGCCCGGGCGGCATTGATGATACAACGTTGTTCTAGCAAGGCAGGTTTGTTGCGCGTGGCTGAACCGGCGCTCCTGCTTCCGGTGCCCCCGCCCGGTTTGGCGCGGGTTGGTTACCAGCTCCTGCACCTGGCGTGTTGAAAAGATTTTGCGGCTCATAAACCGACGGCAGACGTGATCAGTACCTTCTTCTCATGACCTCTTCTGAAGCATTCTGATCTAGTCTAATCTGGTAAGCCTGTGCTTCCAACTAGGCCCACTCTGTGGCCATCCTGGTGTTCTCTGCCACCAGGTCCGCTTTAGCCTGGGCTATCTGATCTTTTACCTTTAGAATCTCCGCATTGTGCTGATCCCTGGCTGCTGCGTCTACCTCCGCGAACATCAGTGCCGCTAGAGCGTCGAACAAATCAGACAAGACTTGGGCCAGAGGCGGCGCCGAGCTTCCTGCACCTGCTGGCATGGCCGTTGTTGAACCGGAGAGCACTGCTGCGGCGGTAGATGAATGAGGCGTCGGTCATGTGCCGTCCATGAAGACAGCGGCCCGGTTTGGCAGACCAGGGGAATCCGGAATACTGTTTCCCTCGGATCCTCCCTCAATTCGGCCGTCGTACAACTGGTAGAGCGATTCGGTTTCTCTGGAAGACTCGTCATCACTGCGGACTATGTTTTCTCCATCAGAGATCAGTTCCTCCTTGTAACCCGAACCATGGACGACACCCACGAAAACATGCCTGGCCTCAGGCTGAACCGGTGAAGAACTTGCGTGCCGAGCCGTCTCGATGATGTCGGTGCAGGTGTCCGGCTCGGGGGCCGGTTCGCCGATCTTGCCGGTGAAGACATGAATCCCACCAAAGGGGACCCGGTACCCGTATTCAATTGAATCAGCCTCGGGACCCCATCCTGCATTGTCGATGTAGAGCTTGCCGCGGTGACTCTTCGTCATCCGGCCCACAGCGTATCCCTTCAGTCCATCAAAATTGCCCTTCAAGAACTTGAAATCATCGTGCGATAGCCCCACGGTGGGCGCCAACTGTCGTGGAATTGTCACGGCAGATGTCCTCATGGAAGGACTTAGTCGTGGAGCCATCACTACGGGTTAGCTTGAAGGGGTTAAACCAGACAAAGGGACACGAGAGTTTATACTAGTTCGGCCCCTTCGATGAAGGTAAAAGCCTACGTCTAGTTGTGATTGGTATTGCCGGGGTTTCGAAGACCAGGGAGCGAATCCGCTTTGTCTGGCTTCGAGTTGTTGTTTCCTGTCCCTGAACCGCCGCCGGGTCACCCCTTTATATATTCAGGAGGATCCCGGCCGGTCTACGGAGTCCCGAGGCTGGCTCATACAAGTGTCCGCCTCGGTCTCTTCTTCCTTATCTTACAATGCAAGTTTATACAATCATGGCGGTTTACTATCATGGGCCCTAAACCGCCTGTGGGCTCTGGGCCTCTAAGCTTCATCCGTAAAGCGCCATCTTCTGGGTTTCCTTGGGCTTCAGTATAACTGAAGGTGAACCGGCCCCTCCTGGGCGGTTTACCCTCAGTGGTTATATCTTCAACACTCGCCGAACTCTTTTTTCAAAGTTCGTTTAAGCACTTACTAAATATGCCGCCTCGAAGCCGCTGATTTTCCTTAACGGAGTCCAACAGCTGGGCACGAACATCCTTCAGTTCAACGCCTAGCTTGGTATTGGCATCTTGGAGATCGTTCTTCTCCCGCCTCACCTTTGTCAGCATGCTCTCACCAGCCTTCAGCTGGCGTAGGAGTTGTTGCTCTTCCGGATTTAATCCGGCGCCATCTGCAATTTCATTTGTCAGATTTGCACCCACGCCGCACTTCGCAAAATACTTATCTTTTGAAGCATATATTACTAGAGGGGGTCTCCTTGGGCTCCCCTGCCGTGGCTAGTGCGGCCTCAAGTTGGGCTTTGCACTCTTCCAGCTCCTGGGACAGTAGGGTATTCTTTTTTGTAAGAACTTGCATAAAAAATGATCCTTAAATCCGTTATTCTAACTGTTTCAAGTCTCGGGGGCTACTGGTATATATATAATTACCAAAATTTTCTTACCCGTATGTCTTTTACATATTGCTCCGTGGCTCTGGCTAGACCATTTTGAATGGCACGGAGGTACGCATCTCCTAAATTGAAGGCATCCAATGCCTCTTGGGAGAAACAAGCGTCACGAAGAACTGTCCGGCAATGCATGTGGTTCATGGCACTCTCCACCTCGGAATTGGTGGCAGACAGCCTGTCTGCATCCTCTATCGGAGGAGCGTCCGGTGCGCGCCTTGTGTTCGCCTCCGCTTCCGGACCAGGCTTTGGAGCCTTGCTGGTGGAGGCGCGATTGGCACCCTCTCCGGATATAGTCCGGCGAGGTCTCTTCGTCCTAAAGAGAGCACGAGCGTTAATATGCCTTGAAGGAATAACACCTGGGAATAAGATGGCGCGCTATACCTTTGCGCCGGCGTCTCAGTCCGGACCGCACTTCTTTTCAGCCCGCGGGGCCTTGCCGCCCCTCGTTGGCTACTCGCCGCAGGCTCGGTCTCCCGTCTCAAGGACCTCCCCTGCAAAACACGGTTGTCATACGACAATCGAGAACACGCGAGGATAGATCCCTTTTCAAAGTGCTGGGACTTCGGTCTCAGTTACCTGGGAGGCTGGGAGTAGCCCTGGGTAATCGGTCGTAATGGCCACCAAGGCGTTGTCCTTGCTCAATTGATGAAACACCCCATCAATCAGCTCCACAGATAAGTCCGGATCCTCTTGAGAGGCCGGGTCGAGGGACCGTCCCGGATCCTCGGGTTGTGGAGGAGGGCTGTTTATTTCTTTAATAGCCTGGCGCCGTTCCTGCATTGAAGGCGTTAGACTGAATATTTAATGATGTGAATATAAAATGGATGGGCAAGTAAAAGTGTCCACTTACCCAACTTGGGGGATTGTACATAGAAAATCCACCCTGTGGGTTGACGCGGAGAAATTCCTCCTCTTCTCCCTTGTACTGTAAAGCCCTCGATGCGGCTATATCTCCTACGTGTCGAAGCACGACTTAGAGGCATAACCGCATTGAAAGCAATGTCGCAAGTAAGGTAATCTTCACAACAACCCATGTAAATAGATAATAGGGGAAAAAGGTACATAGTTGGCTTACACTCGCCACGTCACACAAATACATGAATAACATTACAATCATCCAATACACTCATGGTCCAACTACGGTACCAAAATAAAAGATCAACCCCAACATGCGACACGGTCCCGATCGCCCCAACTGGGCACCACTACTGATCATCAGGGAAAGACACATAGTAACGGCGTGAGTCTTCATCGAACTCCCACTTGAGCTCAAGCGCATCATCTGGAACGGTATCGTCGGTCCCTGCATCTGGTTTGGAAGTAATCTGTGAGTCACGGGGATTCAACAATCTTGCACCCTCGCGATCAAGACTATTTAAGCTTATAGGTAAGGCAAGGTAATACGTGGAGCTGCAGCAAGCGACTAGCATATCTGGTGGATAACCTGTTCACAAAAGAGAGCGAGAAGAGAAGGCAAAGCACAAACGAAGAACTAAAGAACAACCTACAGCAAACATTACTCCAACACCATGTTCACTTCCCGAACTCCGCCGAGAAGAGACCATCACGGTTGCACACGCGGTTGATTCATTTTAATTAAGTTAAGTTTCATGTTATCTACGATCGGACATTAACAAATTCCCATCTGCCCATAACCGCGGACACAGCTTTCGAAAGTTCAAATCCCTGCAGGGGAGTCCCAAATTAGCCCATTACAAGCTCTCACGGTCAACGAAGGATATTCCTTCTCCCGAGACATTCCGATCAGACTCGGTATCCCGGTTCTACAAGACATCTTCGACAATGGTAAAACAAGTCCAGCAACACTGCCCGAATGTGCCAAAAAATCCCGATAGGAGCTACACATATCTCGTTCTCAGGGCACACTCAGATGAGACTAGCTACGAGTAAAAAAACCAACCCTCAAGTTTCCCCGAGGTGGCCCCGCAGGCAGCTCAGTCGGACCAACACTCAGAGGAGCATTGGCCCAGGGGGGGTTTAAATAAGATGACCCTCGAGCTCCGGAAACCCAAGGGAAAAAGAGGCTAGGTGGAAAATGGTAAAACCAAGGTCGGGCATTGCTGGAGGAGTTTTATTCAAGGAGAACTGTCAAGGGGTTCCCATAATCACCCAACCGCGTAACGCAAAAACCGGGAACATAACACCGATATGACGGAAACTAGGGCGGCAAGAGTGGAACAAAACACTAGGCAAAAAGGCCGAGCCTTCCACCCTTTACCAAGTATATGGATGCATTAATATAACAAGATAATATAGTAATATCCCAACAGTAAAACAATGTTCCAACAAGGAACGATCTCCAAACATCACCTGCAACTAGCAACGTTATAAGAGGGGCTGAGCAAAGTGGTAACATAGCCAATCAATGGTTTGTTAGGACATGGTGGGTTAGAGGTTTGACATGGCAATTTGGGAGGCATGATAAGCAAGTGGTAGGCATCATAGCATAGGCATAGCAAAAGATCGAGCATCTAGCAAGCAAAGATAGAAGTGATTTTGAGGGTATGATCATCTTGCCTGCAAAGTTGTCAGAGTTGGCTTGATCCTCGTAAGCACACTCAACGGGCTCCTCGTTAGCGAACTCGTCTCCCGGCTCTACCCAAACAAGACAAACAAGCAAAAGGAACACAATCAACCACGTGCAAAGCTCGAACAACATGATGCAACCATGGTATGCTATGCGGGATGCGATATGTGATGCATATGCAAGATTTGACAAGGAATGATTGAACCTGGCCTGAACTTGGAAATCCAAGAGTGCCACTGAAAAGGTGAGGTGATTTCGGTTGAAATCGATATAAAGATCACCGGAATCAGATGTACGGTTTGGAAATGGCAAGCAAAACAAATATGGCACCAGTCTGCGATAATCAGCAAGTAGCCATCTAAATGAATCAAGATAATTATGCTACAACACTCAAACATGACAACAACATACATGGCAGGGATCCACTCATGATGCTTGACAAAAGATGAACACTGAGCTACGGCCAATTCATCCATTAACAGGTTCAAACAAGCATGGCAAAAGTGCAAATGATAAACAGGTTTCAGACTTTGGAACATGAAAACTATATGCTACAGGAACTTAACGTGGCAAAGCAAGACATGAAATGAAGATACTCAAAGCACTTAACAAAAGTCCCTTAGTGACCTTGAGCCAAAAGGGATGAGAAAATACAATTGCAAGCATGTGAACATGGCAAAAACATAATCAGATTACAGACTTAGTGAAAAACTGGATCATGCAAATCTGTTAACGAGTAGGCATGTTTACGAGCTCGATGCACTCACTACGGATCATGGAATGACAAACTAAACATACACCCATCAAGAATACATGGCATAGAAGCTAGACATGGCAAGAATGACAACATAGCATGCACGGATCAATGGCAACATCCTCAGCAAAATCGCTAACAAGTCAATAATCTGCCAGGATTCACGAACTAGCAAAAGTAGAGCTCGATTGACTCAAGCTAGGTTGCTCCGTAAATGCAAACAAAGACATGGATGGATAGAACACCACAATTTTAACAAATCATCCTTACTGATCATCCTCAAAAGAGGCACGGATCACTAGGAAACAACATGAACATAAGGCATAATGACAAAATCAGGACAAGGACAGAGAGAATTTCGAAGTCCCTGAAATTAGCATTAACCAATGCACTACTTTGCAAGCTTGTGCTAGTCACCACACATATCACAAAAATACATGGAAAGCACCTCTGTAAAGATGGCATGGCATCTGACAAAACTCATGTAGAGCTCAGGAGCATATCATGCACACATTAATCATGGCAAAAATGACAAATAGCTATTTGATGAAACAGATATGACAATTTAACCACATAGCCCTCTTCCAACAGCATTTCGGGCATCAAGATGATCTCAACTGAAAATGATGCAATGAGATGAAATGATGTACTCTCTAAGACGAACATTTTGATATGCAACACTTTCAAATCGGAGTTACGGATGCTGAGTTACGGCATGATGAAAAACACAAAAAACTAGGGTTTCGGGGGAATAAAGTCAACCGAGTGGATTTAGATCTGAGATCCGGCCCGATCCACTGTAGCGCTGCACGCGGCCCGAGGATGACCATCGCCGGAGAAGAAGCGGCCGGCGGGGGCGTGGTCGCCGGAGAGAGGGACTGGCCGGGGCGGCGTGGTGCGGTGGCGGCGGAGGTGGCGCTGATGGCGGCGGTTGCTGGGCGGCACCGGAGGCGGTTCGGCGGCGAGCGGGGTCGGCGCCTGCGACGAGGAAAGCACGGCAGAGGCGGCAGCTGGCGCGAGCGGTGCGGCGAGGAAGGCGCGGCCCCGGGCGGCGAAGAAGACGAGCTGGGCGGCGGGGCGATTCGGGCCGGGAGGGCCTCCCGCAGGCTTCGGTGGGCTGGCGGCGGTGGGAGCTGCCGGTGCCACGTGGCGGCGCGCTATTGGCACGGGGCAGCGGCGGCAGCTTTGTCCGGCCAGACCGGACGTGTCCGGCGCGGCGGATGTGCGGGGAGCTAGGGTTAGGGTGCGAATGACCCGAGATTTTCGGGGAAGAGACATTTTTATAGGTAGGAGGGGCTAGGAGAGTCCAAATGAGGTGCGGTTTTCGGCCATGCGCTCGTGATCGAACGCTCTAGACGATAGGAAGGGTTTAGGTGGGTTCTGGGCCAAATTGGAAGGGTGTTGTGCTGCAACACAAACGAGGCCTTCTCGGTCCCTCGGTTAACCGTTGGAGTATCAAACGAAGTTCGAATGGTAAGAAACTTGACAGGCGGTCTACCGGTAGTAAACCAAGGCCGCTTGGCAAGTCTCAGTCCAATCCGGAAATGTTTAACCCCCACACACGAAAAGAGGTAGAAAGGACCACCGGAGGAGATAGTAGCGCCGGAATGCAAAACGGACAACGGGGAAAATGCTCGGATGCATGAGACGAACACGTATGCAAATGCAATGTGCATGATGACATGATACGAGATGCAAGACAAAGGCAACAACGCATGAAGACAAAAACTTGAACCCGAGGAAAATAAAATAACTTAGCACCGGAAACCGCAAGAGTTGGAGTACATGTAAGGTAAATTACATCCGGGGTGTTACAACACTCCACCACTACGAAAGGATCTCGTCCCGGGATCTAGGACTAGAAAAACGCCGGGTACTCAGAACGGAGGTGATCCTCGTGTTCCCAGGTAGCTTCATGGTCGAAATGGTGTGACCACTTGAGTTTGAGGAATTTGATTGACTTATTGCGAGTCTTGCGTTCAGTCTCTTCAAGAATAGCAACTGGGTGCTCACGATAGGAGAGGTCTTCTTGGAGATCAATGTCTTTGAAGTTGACGATGCGGTCGGGGGTCTTGAAGTACTTGCAGAGCTGAGAGACATGGAACACGTCGTCCACATTTGCAAAGTTGGGAGGAAGCTCGAGTTGATAGGCGAGATCGCCTCTCTTGCTGATGATCTTGAAAGGACCCACATATCTAGGGGCAAGCTTCCCTTTGATACCGAAGCAATGAGTACCTTCCATTGGAGAGACGCGGAGGTAAACATGGTCTCCGATCTCGAAAGCCAAATCACGATGCTTACTATCATAGTAGCTCTTCTGGCGTGATTGCGCTGCTTTGAGGTTATCACGAATGACTTTGCACATTTCCTCTGCCTATGTGATCAAGTCATTTCCAAGAAGTTGACGTTCACCGGTCTCTGACCAGTTAAGAGGAGTACGACACTTCCTGCCATAGAGAATTTCTACTGGGGCCTTGCCCAAACTTGCTTGAAAACTATTGTTGTAGGAGAATTCGGCATATGGAAGACAATCTTCCCACTTCATACCGAAGGAGATAACACAAGCCCTGAGCATATCTTCGAGAATCTGATTGACACGCTCGACTTGACCGCTAGTTTGAGGATGAAAAGATGTGCTGAAGCGGATGTTGGTGCCCATGGCCTTCTGAAAAGAATCCCAAAACTTGGAGGTAAAGATGCTGCCACGGTCTGAAGAGATAAACTGTGGAATGCCGTGCAGAGAGACAATCCGAGAGGTATACAGCTCCCCCAATTGAGCTGCAGTGATAGACTCTTTGATAGGCAGAAAGTGAGCCACTTTAGTGAGTTTGTCAATGACAATAAATATAGCATCATTGCCACGCTTGGACTTTGGAAACCCAGTCACGAAGTCCATCTCAATGTGGTCAAACTTCCATTCTGAAAATGGCAAGAGGTTGGCGGAGACCAGCTGGTCATTGGTGTTCTGCCTTCACTCTTCTGCAGACATCACATTCATTCATGAACTGAGCAATCTTGCGCTTCATTCGAGTCCACCAATAAGCCTGCTTGAGGTCCTGGTACATCTTCGTACTCCCAGGGTGGATAGAGAGGAGTGAATTGTGAGCCTCATTCATAATAACTTTACGAAGGTTACCTTTAGGCACAACAATGCGATCCTCGAAGAAGAGAGTATCATTGTCATAAAGGCGATATCACTTGTACTTGGGTTGACTCTTGGAAATCCCAATCTTCACCTTCTTCACCATAGCATCAAGAAGTTGAGCCTCACGAATCTGATCTTCCAAAGTCGGAGAGACTTGAAGGTTGGTGAGGAAACCTTGAGGAACAACTTGCAGATTGAGTTCGCGGAAAGCTTCACAAAGCTCGGGTTGGTAGGGCTTGCGAATCAGACTGTTGCAGTAAGCCTTCCTGCTCAAAGCGTCAGCAATTACATTGGCCTTGCCTGGAGTATACTCGATACTCGGATTATACTCTTGAATCATTTCGTCCCAACGAGTCTGCCTGAGGTTGAGATTAGGTTAAGTGAAAATGTAATTGAGACTCTTGTGGTCAGTGAAGATGTCCACTTTTCTTCCCAATAAGAGATGTCTCCAAGTCAAAAGAGCATGCACAACTGCCGCCAACTCAAGGTCATGAGTGGGGTAGTTCTTCTCGTTGGGTTTCAAATGGCGAGAGGTATAAGCCACAACTTTCTTCTCTTGCATCAACACTGCACCAAGACCTTGAAGAGAGGCATCGCAGAAGACCTCGAACGGTTTGGATTCATCAGGAGGAGTCAGAACTGGAGCAGTGACCAATTTCTCTTTCAGGGTGTTGAAAGCGATGTCACATTCTGGAGACCAAACCTACTTGACGGGCTTCTGGAGAAGGTTGGAAAGAGGCTTCGCGATCTTTGAAAAGTTCTCAACGAACCTTCAACAGTAGCTTGCGAGACCAAGGAAGCTGCGGAGTTGCTTCATGTTCTGAGGTGGTTCCCAATTCACAATTGCAGACACCTTCTTAGGATTCACCGCTATGCCCTTGGCAGAGATGATATGCCCAAGATAGAGAACCTCATCGAGCCAAAACTCGCACTTTGAGAACTTGGCGTAGAACTGATGTTCCCTGAGCTTATCGAGCACCAAACGCAAGTGCTTGTCATGATCTTCCTTGTTCTTCGAAAAAACTAGAATGTCATCGAGGTAGACCAAGACGAAGTCATTTGTGTAGGCGTTGAAGATGAAGTTTATCATGCGAGAGAAAGTCGGAGGATCGTTGACGAGGCGAAAAGACATGATAGTGTATTCATATGAACCATAGCTTGTTCTGAAAGCCGTCTTGGGAATATCTGGCTCTGATACCAACTTGTAACGCCCTCGATGCGGCTATATCTCCTACGTGTCAAAGCACGACTTAGAGGCATAACCGCATTGAAAGTAATGTCGCAAGTAAGGTAATCTTCACAACAACCCATGTAAATATATATAAAAAGGGGAAAGGATACATAGTTGGCTTACATTCGCCACGTCACACAAATACATGAATAACATTACAATCATCCAATACACTCATGGTCCGACTACGGTACCAAAATAAAAGATCAACCCCAACATGCGACACAGTCCCCGATCGCCCCAACTAGGCACCACTACTGATCATCTGGGAAAGACACATAGTAACAATGAGAGTCTTCATCGAACTCCCACTTGAGCTCAAGCGCGTCGTCTGGAGCGGTATCATCGGTCCCTGCATCTGGTTTGGAAGTAATCTGTGAGTCACGGGGACTCAGCAATCTCGCACCCTCGTGATCAAGACTATTTAAGCTTATAGGTAAGACAAGGTAATATGTGGAGCTGCAGCAAGCGACTAGCATATATGGTGGCTAACCTGTTCGCAAAAGAGAGCGAGAAGAGAAGGCAAAGCACGAACGAAGAACTATGATCAAGAAGTGATCCTATAGCAACCTACGTCAAGCATTACTCCAACACCGTGTTCACTTCCCGGACTCCGCAGAGAAGAGACCATCGCGGTAACACACGCGGTTGATTCATTTTAATTAAGTTAAGTTTCATGTTATCTACAACCGGACATTAACAAATTCCCATCTGCCCATAACCGTGGGCACGGCTTTCAAAAGTTCAAATCCCTGCAGGGGAGTCCCAACTTAGCCCATCACAAGCTCTCATGGTAAACGAAGGATATTCCTTCTCCTGAGACATTTCGATCAGACTCGGCATCCCGGTTTTACAAGACATCCTCGACAATGGTAAAACAAGTCCAGCAACACCGCCCGAATGTGCCGACAAATCCCGATAGGAGCTGCACATATCTCGTTCTCAGGGCACACCCGGATGAGACATCCTATATTAAAACCAACCCTCAAGTTGCCTCGAGGTGGCCCCGCAGTCTACTCAGTCGGACCAACACTCAGAGGAGCACTGGCCCAGGGGGGTTTAAATAAAGATGACCCTTGGGCTCCGGAAACCCAAGGGAAAAAGAGGCTAGGTGGCAAATGGTAAAAACGAAGGTTGGGCATTGCTGGAGGAGTTTTATTCAAGGCGAATTATCAAGGGGTTCCCATTATAACCCAACCGCGTAAGGAACGCAAAATCCGGGAACATAACACCGATATGACGGAAACTAGGGCCGCAAGAGTGGAACAAAACACTAGGCAAAAGGCCAAGCCTTCCACTCTTTACCAAGTATATAGATGCATTAATATAAAAAGATAATATGGTGATATCCCAACAATAAACAATGTTCCAACAAGGAACGATCTCCAATCTTCACCTGCAACTAGCAACGCTATAAGAGGGGTTGAGCAAAGCGGTAACATAGCCAATCAACGGTTTGCTAGGACATGGTGTGTTAAAGAATTGACATGGCAATTTGGGAGGCATGATAAGCAAGTGGTAGGTATCTTAATATAGGCATAGCAAAAGAGCGAGCATCTAGCAAGCAAAGATAGAAGTGATTTCGAGGGTATGATCATCTTGCCTGCAAAGTTGTCAGAGTTGACTTGATCCTCGTAAGCAAACTCAACGGGCTCCTCGTTAGCGAACTCGTCTCACGGTTCTACCCAAACAAGACAAACAAGCAAAAGGAACACAATCAACCATGTGCAATGCTCAAACAAACATGATGCAAACATGGTATGCTATGCGGGATGCGGTATGTGATGCATATGCAAGATTTGACAGGGAATGATTAAACCTGGCCACAACTTGGAAATCGAAGAGTGCCACTGGAATGTTGAGGTGATTCGGTTGAAATCAATATAAAGATCACCGGAATCGGATGCACGGTTTGGAAATGGCAAGCAAAACAAATATGGCACCGGTCTACGATAATCAGGAAGTAGCCAGCTGAAAGCATCAAGATAATGATGCTATATCACCCAAACATGACAACAAAATACATTGCAGGGATCCACTCATGTTTCTTGACAAAAGATGAACACTGAGCTACGGCCAATTCATCCATTAACAGGTTCAAACAAGCATGGAAAAAGTGCAAATGATAACAGGTTTCAGACTTGGTGAAATTAACACAAGTCTGGAATTTAACAACAGGTAGCACACTTTAGAGCATGAAAACTACAAGCTACAGGAACTTAACATGGCAAAGCAAGGCTTGGCATGAAGCTACTCAAAGCACTTAACAAAAGTCCCTTAGTGACCTTGAGCCAAAAGGGCTCAGAAAATACAATTGCAAGCATGTGAACATGGCAAAAACATAATCAGATTATAGCCTTAGTGAAAAACTAGAGCATGCAAATCTGTTAACAAGTAGGCATGTTTACGAGCTCGATGCACTCACTATAGAGCATGGCATGACACACTAAGCATACACCCATCAAGAATACATGGCATAGAAGCTAGACATGGCAAGAAGAACAACATAGCATGCACGGATCAATAGCAACATCCTCGGCAAAATCGCTAACAAGTCAACAATCTGCCAGGATTCACGAAATAGCAAAAGTAGAGCTCGATTGACTCAAGCTAGGGTGCTCCATAAATGCAAACAAAGACATGGATGGATATAGAACCAAAATGTTAACAAATCATCCTTAGTGATCATCCTCAAAAGAGGCACGGATGAGTAGGAAACAACATGAACATATGGCATACCGACAAAATCAGGACAAGGACTTAGAGAAATTCTAAGTCCCTGAAATCAGCATTACCGAATACGCTACTTTGCAAGCTTGTGCTAGTCACCACACATATCACAAAAATACATGGTAAGCACCTTTGTAAAGATGGCATGGCATATAACAAAACTCATGTAGAGCTCAGGAGCATATCATGCACACATTAATCATGGCAAAAATGACAAATAGCAATTTGATGAAACGGATCTGACAATTTTATCACATAGCCCTCTTCCAACAGCATTTCGGGCATCAAGATGAGCTCAAATGAAAATGATGCAATGAGATGAAATGATGTACTCGTTGAGACGAACATTTTGATATGCTACACGCAAATCAGAGTCACGGGTGCGGAGTTACGACATGATGAAAATCGCAACAAAACTAGGGTTACGGGATAAAAGTCAACCGTTAGACGATCCAGATCTGGCCGCCAGGCACTGTAGCAGCTCGAGGCGCCCGAGGTCTCCGGCGAGCCGGCGAGCTTGTTCCGGCGAGGGAGGAGTGAGGGGATGCCGGAGGGTGCCGGATCCGAGGCCCGCGAGTCGTCGGTGAGTTCCTCGACGAACGACGGTGACTCCTCGCGGTGATGCGGCGGTCGGGCGAAGAGGAGGCAACGTCCGGCGATGGTGGCGGCGGCCGGAGTGGCTGAGCCACGGCGGAGGCGGTGGAGCGCGGCGCCGGTGCGGGAGGAGAAGCGACGCGGGCGCGGGCGTCGGTCGGCGGCAGCCTGGGCCAGGAGGGCCTGCTACGGGCTCGCGGGCCCGCGGGGTCAGCGGCGATGTGCGCGCCCGGGCGGCGAATCAGACGGTGACAAGTGGCGGTGGCGAGGAGAAAACGGACATGTCCGTCGGTGGAGATGTGTCCGGCGGCGCGGGGAGCTAGGTTAGGGTTGGATCTGATCCGGAATTTCGGGGAGGGGTGCTCTTATATAGGTAGGAGGAGCTAGGAAGCTCAGAATGAGGTGCAGTTTTCGGCCATGCGATCGTGATCGAACGCTCTAGATGATGGAAGGGTCTTTGTTGGGTTTTGGGCCAAATTGGAAGGGTGTTGGGCTGCAACACAAACGAGGCCTTCTCGGTCCCTCGGTTAACCGTTGGAGTATCAAACAAAGTCCAAATGGTACGAAACTTGATAGGCGGTCTACCGGTAGTAAACCAAGGCCGCATGGCAAGTCTCGGTCTAATCCGGAAATGTTTACACCCACACACGAAAAGAGGTAGAAAGGGGCACCGGAGGAGATAGGAGCGCCGGAATGCAAAACGGATAACGGGGAAAATGCTCGGATGCATGAGACGAACACGTATGCGAATGCAATGCACATGAGAACATGATATGAGATGCATGACAAAGGCAACAACACACGGAGACAAAAGCCCGAACCCGAGGAAAATAAAATAACTTAGCGCCGGAAACGGCAAGAGTTGTGATACACATAAGTTAAATTACATCTGGGTGTTACAACACTCCACCACTACGAAAGGATCTCGTCCCGAGATCTAGGACTGGAAAAACTCTGGGTACTCAGAACGGAGGTGATCCTCGCGTTCCCAGGTGGCTTCACGGTCGTAATGGTGTGACCTCTTGACTTTGAGGAATTTGATTGACTTATTGTGAGTCTTGCGTTCAGTCTCTTCAAGAATAGCAACTGGGTTCTCACGGTAAGAAAGGTCTCCTTGGAGATCAATGTCTTCGAAGTTGACGGTGTGGTCAGGGGTCTTGAAGCACTTGCAGAGCTGAGAGACATGGAACACGTCGTGCACGTTTGCAAAGTTTGAAGGAAGCTTGAGTTGATAGGCGAGATCGCCTCTCTTGCTGACGATCTTGAAAGGGCCCACGTATCTAGGGGCAAGCTTCCCTTTGATACCGAAGCAATGAGTACCTTCCATTGGAGAGACGCGGAGGTAAACATGGTCTCCGATCTCGAAAGCCAAATCACGATGCTTACTATCATAGTAGCTCTTCTGGCACGATTGCGCTGCATTGAGGTTATCACGAATGACTTTGCACATTTCCTCTACCTCTATGACCAAGTCATTTCCGAGAAGTTGACGTTCACCGGTCTCTGACCAGTTAAGAGGAGTACGGCACTTCCTGCCATAGAGAATTTCAAATGGGGCCTTGCCCGAACTTGCTTGAAAGCTGTTGTTGTAGGAAAACTCGACATATGGAAGACAATCTTCCCACTTCATACCGAAAGAGATAACACAAGTCCTGAGCATATCTTCGAGAATCTGATTGACACGCTCGACTTGACCGCTAGTTTGAGGATGAAAAGCTGTGCTGAAACGGATGTTGGTGCCCATGGCCTTCTGAAAAGAATCCCAAAACTTGGAGATAAAGATGGTGCCACAGTCTGAAGACATCAACTGTGGAATGCCATGCAGAGAGACAATCCGAGAGGTATACAGCTCCGCCAATTGACCTGCAGTGATAGACTCTTTGATAGGCAGGAAATGATCCACTTTAGTGAGTTTGTCGATGACAACGAATATAGCATCATTGCCACGCTTGGACTTTGGAAACCCAGTCACGAAGTCCATCTCAATGTGGTCAAACTTCCATTCTGGAATGGCAAGAGGTTGGAGGAGACCAGCTGGTCGTTGGTGTTCTGCCTTCACTCTTCTGCAGACATCACGTTCATTCATGAACTGAGCAATCTCGCGCTTCATTCGAGTCCACCAATAAGCCTGGTTGAGGTCCTGGTACATCTTCATACTCCCAGGGTGGATGGAGAGGAGTGAATTGTGAGCCTCGTTCGTAATGACTTCACGAAGGTCACCTTTAGGCAAAACAATGTGATCCTCGAAGAAGAGAGTATCCTTGTCATCAAGGCGATAGCACTTGTACTTGGGTTGACTCTTGGCAATCCCAATCTTCACCTTCTTCACCATAGCATCAAGAAGTTGAGCCTCGCGAATCTGATCTTCCAAATTAGGAGAGACTTGAAGGTTGGCGAAGAAACCTTGAGGAACAACTTGCAGATTGAGTTTGCAGAAAGCTTCACAAAGCTCGGGTTGGTAAGGCTTGAGAATCAGACTGTTGCAGTAAGCCTTCCTGCTCAAAGCGTCACCAATTACATTGGCCTTGCCTGGGGTATATTCGATGCTCGGATTATACTCTTGAATCAGTTCGACCCAACGGGTCTGCCTGAGGTTGAGATTAGGTTGTGTGAAGATGTACTTGAGACTCTTGTGGTCAGTGAAAATGTCCACTTTTCTTCCCAATAAGAGATGTCTCCAAGTCAAAAGACCATGCACAACTGCCACCAACTCGAGGTCATGAGTGGGGTAGTTCTTCTCGTTGGGCTTCAACTGGCGAGAGGTATAAGCCACAACTTTCTTCTCTTGCATCAACACTGCACCAAGACCTTGAAGAGAGGCATCACAGAAGACCTCGAACAGTTTGGATTCATCAGGAGGAGTCAGAACTGGAGCAGTGACTAATTTCTCTTTCAAAGTGCTGAAAGCGATGTCACATTCCGGAGACCAAATGTACTTGACGTGCTTCTGGAGAAGGTTTGAAAGAGGCTTCGCGATCTTTGAAAAGTTCTCAATGAACCTTCGACAATAGCTTGCGAGACCAAGGAAGATGCGGAGTTGCTTCACGTTCTGAGGTGGTTCCCAATTCACAATTGCATGCACCTTCTCAGGATTCACCGCTATGCCCTTGGTAGAGATGATATGCCCAAGGTAGAGAACCTCATCGAGCCAAAACTCGCACTTTGAGAACATGGCGTAGAATTGATGTTCTCTAAGCTTATCGAGCACCAAACGCAAGTGCTTGGCATCATCTTCCTTATTCTTGGAAAAGACCAAAATGTTATCCAGGTAGACCAAGACGAAGTCATTTGTGTAGGCGTTGAAGATGAAGTTCATCATGCGAGAGAAAGTCGGAGGAGCGTTGACGAGGCCAAAAGACATGACAATGTATTCATATGAACCATAGCTTGTTCTGAATGCCGTCTTGGGGATATCTTGCTCACGGATTCAAATCTAGTGATAGCCCATATGAAGATCAAGCTTGGAGAATACTTGAGCACCTTTGAGTTGTTCAAACAGCTCGTTGATGTTGGGAAGTGGGTACTTGTTCTTTATAGTCTTCTTGTTCAATGGACGGTAGTCAACACAAAGTCGGTTCGTTCCATCCTTCTTCTTCACAAAAAGAACTCCACAACCCCTCGGAGAAGAACTAGGTCGGATGAGACCCATTCGCTCTTGAATATCGAGTTGCTTCTTCAGCTCCTTCAACTCTTCAGGTCCAAGCTTGTAAGGACGTTTGCAAACAGGTTCCGTGCCAGGCTCAAGATCGATGACGAATTCAACTGGCCGGTGCGGAGGCATTCCTGGAAGCTCTTCTGGAATGACGTCTTGATATTCGCAAAAGACTGGAATTTGAGAGATGGCATCCAGTTCACCCTTCTCATTGAGTGAAAACAGACGGATGGTATCATCACGAGCGGCAAAGACAATTACATCCTCAGACGAATGAGTCAATTGAATCTGCTTGGCAGCACAATCAAGATGAGCCTTGTGCTTAGGAAGCCAATCCATTCCAAGAATAAGATCAATATCCGAGTTACCAAGGACCACTAGAGAGGACAGAAACTTGTAGTCGCCCAACATGATAGAGACATCGGGAGCAACCAAACTAGAAGTCAAAAGCTTGCTGGGAGAAACAACTTGCATGACTTTGGGCATAACCTCAGTATCAACATTGTGCTTCGATGCAAAAGGGAATGACAAGAAAGAATGCGATGCACCAGTGTCAAAAAGTACTTTTGCAGGAACATCGTTAACAGGAAGGTTACCCATGATGACATCTGACGAGTCCTCTGCCTGAGCTGCATTCATCAAGTTGACCTTGGCGTACTTGGGGTTATGCTTGACCACAGCTGTACTTGCTGATCTCACGGGAGGAGGAGGAGGAAGCCAATACTCTGCTGCTTAGCCACTTGAGTTGAGGAAGAAGGAGTAGCATCTCTGACTCGCTTCTTGGAAGCATCACACTTCAGTTGAGCAGTCTCTTGCTTCTTTGCCATGTTGTAAGACTCATCGTACCTCTTGGGCTCAAAGAGAACAAGAGCTAGCTGGATTTCTTCTCTCAGACCACCCCTGAACTGGTATATCATGCTCTTCTCGTCAGGGACGTCTTGCTTAGCAAAACGGGCAAGCTTCTGAAACATCTTGTTGTACTCGTAAACAGATATAGAGCCTTGCTTCAGGTTGCGGAATTCCTCACGCTTGCTTTCAACCACGCTCTGAGGAATATGATGAGCTTTGAAGTCTTGATGGAATTCATCCCAGGTGATCACACGTCCTCCTATCGAATCTTTGTACTGCTGAAACCATTATGCATCTTGGTCTTTGAGTTGGAAGGAAGCGAACTTGACAAAGTCCTCAGGCCTGATGTTACTGCACTCGAATGCTTGCATATGTCCATGAGCCAATCATCAGCGTCTGTTACCTCAACACAATTGCTGAAGGTCTTTGGCTGGTTAGCAAGGAACTGGTAGAGTGTAGCAAAGTGATTCTGATTGCTGCCTTGGCCCTAGTTCCCTTGGTTGCGCTCTTGAAGAAGTTGCATGATCAGCTGCATGTTTGCATTGGTAGTGGCCATCACAGCTTGCCATGCCTCCGGAGGTGGAGGTGGTGGTGGCGGATCAGGATTCAGAGTCATGCATGTCGGAGGAGCCATCCTGAAGAGGTTGACATCCATTAGCACATTGACATACAAATAACGAAGCTGAATCAAACTGGTTGAAATTGCAACATATAGTCTTCACATCCGAACAAAATGAACGAATGCATTCCAATCGAAATGGTCACATATCCATAAATTGAGAAGCCACTTAGAATTGAGGAAGAAGAAAAACAACAAGGTACGGAACAAGAACGAATACTTGGTGAGGATCACCCAATCCCAAACCAAATATCCGCGGAAGAAGAACTAGAGCTACAAGAATTCCCACCTATGGAACTCCCGAACCTTTCCGGTTATGCAATCAGGTGTTGGGAATACATCCAGCTGTATCCATCCTTCAACACAAAACCGAGAAAAAACTTCGGAAATCATCTACCTCAACCTTCGAAAAGCATCCATTATACAAGTTATGGCAATACTCCTGAACTCCCGCCCCAGTACTGGGTGGCGTCGAGGTTATCTCACCAACAACTACATAAAAGAGATTTTCGATGTCGGCGAAACTCAGGTATTCCAGAATCTCAACGATAAAATTGTGACGACAACACCTCGGAGCTCAACTCCTCGGGACACTTCCACAACCCCTAAATGACAAGAGGCACCAAGAACAATGTTCTCGTCACAAATCGATCGGAATGATTCCAAGATACCCGCGTGATCCTAAATTTTTTTTAGTAATATTTGAGAAGAGAAGAGTCAAAACTCTACGTCAGGATGCCTTACCAGAGCGATGAAGGGACTGGGAAGTAAAAAGAATTCCTAAACTCTCCGATATATAATTCCTAAATGACTCAAAACATTTTTCTAGACTCAACAACGCCAATGATTCGATCAAGTAGGGGGCTCCTAAGGTCGGGGAAGGCTCTGATTACCAACTTGTAACGCCGTCGATGCGGCTATATCTCCTACATGTCGAAGAACGACTTAGAGGCAGAACCGCATTGAAAGCAATGTCGCAAGTAAGGTAATCTTCACAACAACCCATGTAAATAGATAATAGGGGAAAAAGGTACATAGTTGGCTTACACTCGCCACGTCACACAAATACATGAATAACATTACAATCACCCAATACACTCATGGTCCGACTACGGTACCAAAATAAAAGATCAACCCCAACATGCGACACGGTCCCGATCGCCCCAACTGGGCACCACTACTGATCATCAGGGAAAGACACATAGTAACGGCGTGAGTCTTCGTCGAACTCCCACTTGAGCTCAAGCGCATCATCTGGAACGGTATCGTCGGTCCCTGCATCTGGTTTGGAAGTAATCTGTGAGTCACGGGGACTCAGCAATCTCGCACCCTCGCGATCAAGACTATTTAAGCTTATAGGTAAGGGAAGGTAATACGTGGAGCTGCAGCAAGCGACTAGCATATATGGTGGCTAACCTGTTCGCAAAAGAGAGCGAGAAGAGAAGGCAAAGCACGAACGAAGAACTAAAGAACAACCTACGGCAAACATTACTCCAACATCGTGTTCACTTCCGGGACTCCTCCGAGAAGAGACCATCACGGTTACACACGCGGTTGATTCATTTTAATTAAGTTAAGTTTAATGTTATCTACAATCGGACATTAACAAATTCCCATCTGCGCATAACCGCGGGCTAGGCTTTCAGAAGTTCAAATCCCTACAGGGGAGTCCCAACTTCGCCCATTACAAGCTCTCACAGTCAACGAAGGATATTCCTTCTCCTGAGACATTCCGATCAGACTCGGTATCCTGGTTCTACAAGACATCTTCGACAATGGTAAAACAAGTCCAGCAACACCGCCCGAATGTGCCGACAAATCCCGATAGGAGCTGCACATATCTCGTTCTCAGGGCACACTCATATGATACTAGCTACAAGTAAAAAAATCAACCCTCAAGTTTCCCCGAGGTGGCCCTGCAGGCATCTCAGTTGGACCAATACTCAGAGGAGCATTGGCCCAGGGGGGGTTTAAATAAGATGACCCTCGGGCTCCAGAAACCCAAGGGAAAAAGAGGCTAGGTGGCAAATGGTAAAACCAAAGTTGGGCATTGCTGGAGGAGTTTTATTCAAGGCGAACTATCAAGGGGTTCCCATAATCACCCAACCGCGTAAGGAACGCAAAAACCGGGAACATAACACTAATACGGAAACTAGGGCGGCAAGAGTGGAACAAAACACTAGGCAAAAAGGCCGAGCCTTCCACCCTTTACCAAGTATATAGATACATTAAGATAACAAGATAATATAGTAATATCCCAACAGTAAAACAATGTTCCAACAAGGAACGATCTCCAAACTTCACCTGCAACTAGCAACATTATAGGAGGGGTTGAGCAAAGCGGTAACATATCCAATCAACGGTTTACTAGGACATGGTGGGTTAGAGGTTTGACATGGCAATTTGGGAGGCATGATAAGCAAGTGGTAGGAATCATAGCATAGGCATAGCAAAATAGCAAGCATCTAGCAAGCAAAGATAGAAGTGATTTCGAGGGTATGATCATCTTGCCTGCAAAGTTGTCAGAGTTGGCTTGATCCTCGTAAGCACACTCAACGGGCTCCTCGTTAGCGAACTCGTCTCCCGGTTCTACCCAAACAAGACAAACAAGCAAAAGGAACACAATCAACCACATTCAAAGCTCGAACAACATGATGCAACCATGGTATGCTATGCGGGATGCGATATGTGATGCATATGCAAGATTTGACAAGGAATGATTGAACCTGGCCTCAAATTGGAAATCCAAGAGTGCCACTGGAATGTGAGGTGATTTCGGTTGAAATCGATATAAAGATCACCGGAATCGGATGCATGGTTTGGAAATGGCAAGCAAAACAAATATGGCACCGGTCTGCGATAATCAGCAAGTATCCATCTAAATGCATCAAGATAATTATGCTACAGCACTCAAACATGACAACAACATACATGGCAGGGATACACTCATGATGCTTGACAAAAGATGAACACTTAGCTACGGCCAATTCATCCATTAACAGGTTCAAACAAGCATGGCAAAAGTCCAAATGATAAACATGTTTCAGACTTAGTGAAATTAACACAAGTCTGGAATTTAACATCAGGTAGCACACTTTGGAACATGAAAACTATATGCTACAGGAACTTAACATGGCAAATCAAGGCATGACATGAAGCTACTCAAAGCACTTAACAAAAGTCCCTTAGTGACCTTGAGCCAAAAGGGATCAGAAAATACAATTGCAAGCATGTGAACATGGCAAAAACATAATCAGATTACAGACTTAGTGAAAAATTGGAGCATGCAAATCTGTTAACGAGTAGGCATGTTTACGAGCTCGATGCACTTACTAAGGATCATTGCATGACAAACTAAACATACAACCAGCAATAATACATGGCATAGAAGCGAGACATGGCAAGAACAACAACATAGCATGCACGGATCAATGGCAACATCCTCGGCAAAATCGCTAACAAGTCAACAATCTGCCAGGATTCACAAAATAGCAAAAGTAGAGCTCGATTGAATCAATCTAGGATGCTCCATAAATGCAAACAAAGACATGGATGTATAGAGCACCACAATGTTAACAAATCATCCTTACTAATCATCCTCAAAAGAGGCACGGATCACTAGGAAACAACATGAACATAAGGCATAATGACAAAATCAGGACAAGGACTTAGAGAATTTCTAAGTCCCTGAAATACATGGAAAGAACCTCTGTAAAGCTTGTGCTAGTCACCACACATATCACAAAAATACATGAAAATAACCTCTATAAAGATGGAATGGCATATAACAAAAGTCATATAGATCTCAGGAGCATATCATGCACACATTAATCATGGCAAAAATGACAAATAGCTATTTGATGAAACAGATCTGACAATTTAACCACATAGCCCTCTTCCAACAGCATTTCGGGCATCAAGATGAGATCCAATGAAAATGATGCAATGAGATGAAATGATGTAGTCTTTGAGGCGAACATTTTGATATGCTACACGCTCAAATCGGAGCTATGGATGCGGAGTTACGGCATGATGAAAAATGCACAAAAACTAGGGTTTCGGGGGAATAAAGTCAATCGAGTGGATTTAGTTCTGAGATCCGGCCCGATCACTGTAGCGCTGCACACGGCCCGAGGATGACCATCGCCGGAGAAGAAGCGGTCGGCGGGGGCGTGGTCGCCGGAGAGAGGGACTGGCCGGGGTGGCATGGTGCGGTGGCGACGGAGGTGGCGTTGATGGCGGCGGTGGCCGGGCGGCACCGAAGGCGGTTCGGCGGCGAGCGGGGTCGGCGGGGTTGGCACCGGCGACGAGGAAGGCGCGGCGAAGGTGGCAGCCGGCTCGAGCGGCGCGGCGAGGAAGGCGCGGCCCCGGGCGGCGAAGAAGACGAGCTGGGCGGCGGGGCGATTTGGGCCGGGAGGTCCACCCGCGGGCTTCGGCGGGCTGGCGGCGGTGGGAGCGGTCGGTGCCACGTGGCAGCACGCTATTGGCGCGGGGCGGCGGCGGCAGCTTTGTCCGGCCGGACCGGAGGTGGCCGGCGCGGCGGATGTGCGGGGAGCTTGGGTTAGGGTGCGAATGACCCGGGATTTTTGGGGAAGAGACATTTTTATACGTAGGAGGCGCTAGGAGAGTCCAAATGAGGTGCAGTTTTTGGTCACGCTATCGTGATCGAACGCTCTAGACGATAGGAAAGGTTTAGGTGGGTTTTGGGCCAAATTGGAAGGGTGTTGGGCTGCAACACAAACGAGGCCTTCTCGGTCCCTCGGTTAACCGTTGGAGTATCAAACGAAGTCCAAATGGTACGAAACTTGACAGGCGGTCTACCGGTAGTAAACCAAGGCTGCTTGGAAAGTCTCGGTCCAATCCGGAAATGTTTAACCCCCACACACGAAAAGAGGTAGAAAGGACCACCGGAGGAGACAGTAGCGCCGGAATGCAAAACGGACAACGGGGAAAATGCTTGGATGCATGAGAGGAACACGTATGCAAATGCAATGCACATGATGACATGATAAGAGATGCAAGACAAAGGTAACAATGCACGAATACAAAAACCCGAACCCGAGGAAAATAAAATAACTTAGCGCCGGAAACGGCAAGAGTTGGAGTACATATAAGGTAAATTACATCCGGGGTGTTACATGTACAAAGCGGACAAGATCTTTATTAGAGCGGCAGCCGAATCCGGCCCCTTACGGCCGTGGCGGGTGGCGTCGTCCTCCCCATTGAAGTCCCACATGGGGTGGCCTCTATACTGAAGCGGCTGCACCCCTCGCATGATGCATGCGGCCATGCCCCCAATCATGGTCAGTCCGGAATGAGCTAACAATCTTATTCGGCCCATCAAGTAAAGAACGTCCTTGTCACTTTCCCTCTAAGGGCTCCGTGGACGCCAGCTTAGGCGCTTCTTTAGGGGAGCACTGTCGAACTCACAGAGGCCAATCCGGACAGGATCCGGCAGCGGGACGTCCTCTATATAAAACCATTCCGAAGGCCAGTCCTCGGGCGCCTTCTTTGGGGTTCCGGATAGATATCCGGTCTCGGCGATGCGCCACACTTCGGTTCCGCCCACTTGATATATTGACCCCTTCTGGGAACGGCGCACAAGGCAGAATAGCCTTTTCCACAGCGCGAAATGAGCCTCACAGCGCAAAAACAGCTCGCAAAGGGCTACGAAGCCCGCGATATGCAATATGGAGGCAGGCGTGAGGTTGTGCAGCTGGAGGCCATAGAACTCCAGGAGCCCATGGAGGAACGGATGAATTGGAAATCCGAGCCCTCTTATTAAGTAAGGGACAAGGCATACCCGCTCTCCTTTGGAGGGATTGGGGGCGCTCTCCACTTGCTCTCCGCCATTATAGGTGGCAAGTCCGGCTCGAACATGGACCATATATGCCGGGGGGAGAAATCCCTTGGTCTGGAGCGTCACTAGCTCACTGTGCGGGATGGAGCATCTCTCCCAATCTCCAGGCTGAGGGTTGGAAGGGCAAGAGGAGGAGCTGCGGCGACCGGTCATGATAGAATGGACCTCTGCCGGATACGCTCTGATGAATACTCGCGGAGGGGAGAAGGTGTGGTTTGGATCTAAATCCTCGGCCCCTTAAATAGGCGGCTCATTCACATGGCTAGGGGTGTAAATGTAAAAACACCCTAATTTTCCATATTCGTTTGACACGTGGAAGACGGCCATTATTGGGCGTACAAGCCAAGGAGCGCTACATTTACAAGAAACTGGACATTATTCAATAGGTACACGGAATTTGGAGGAGAACCCGCCTTGCAATGCCGAAGACAATCTGCGCGCCGGACTCGTCGTCATTGAAGCCTGGTTCGGGGGCTACTGAGGGAGTCCTGGATTAGGGGGTGTCCGGATAGCCGAACAATACCTTCGGCCAGACTCCTGGACTATGAAGATACAAGATTGAAGACTTCGTCCCGTGTCCGAAAGGGCCATTCCTTGGCATGGAACGCAAGCTTGGTGATACGAATATGTAGATATCCTACCATTGTAACCGACTCTGTGTAACCCTAGCCCTCTCGGGTGTCTATATAAACCGGAGGGTTTTAGTCTGTAGGCACAGCAATCATACCATAGGCTAGCTTCTAGGGTTCAGCCTCCTTGATATCGTGGTAGATCTACTCTTGTACTACCCATATCATCAATATTAATCAAGCAGGAGTGGGGTTTTACCTCCATCGAGAGGGCCCAAACCTGGGTAAAAACATCATGTCCCTTGTCTCCTGTTACCATCTGCCTAGACGCACAGTTCGAGACCCCCTACCCGAGATCCACCGGTTTTGACACAGACAGGAGCCAAAAACCTAATTCCACCGCCGCAACTTTTTGTATCCATGAGATCCCATCTTGGGTCCTGTTCCGGAGCTCCGCCGGAGAGGGCCGTCATCACGGAGGGCTTCTACATCATCATAGACTCTCCGATGAAGTGTGAGTAGTTTACCTCAGAGCTTCGGGTCCATAGTTAGTAGCTAGATGGCTTCTTCTCTCTTTTTGGATCTCAATACAAAGTTCTCCCCCTCTCTTGTGGAGATCTATTCGATGTAATCTTCTTTTTGCGGTGTGTTTGTTGAGACCGATGAATTGTGGGTTTATGATCAAGTCTATCTATGAATAATATTTGAATCTTCTCTGAATTCTTTTATGTACGATTGGTTATCTTTGCAAGTCTCTTCGAATTATCCGTTTGGTTTGGCCAACTAGATTGGTAGTTCTTGCCATGGGAGAAGTGCTTAGCTTTGGGTTCGATCTTGCGGTGTCCTTTCCCAGTCACAGAAGGGGCAGCAAGGCAGGTATTGCATCGTTCCATCGAGGATAACAAGATGGGGTTTATTTCATATTGCATGAATTTATCTCTCTACATCATGTCATCTTGCTTAAAGCGTTACTCTGTTTTTAACTTAATACTCTAGATGCATGCTGGATAGCGGTCGATGAGTGGAGTAATAGTAGTAGATGCAGAATCGTTTCGGTCTACTTGTCACGGACGTGATGCCTATATACATGATCATGCCTAGATATTCTCATAACTATGCTCAATTCTGTCAATTGCTCAACAGTAATTTGTTCACCCACCGTAGAATATCTATGCTCTTGCGAGAAGCCACTAGTGAAACCTATGGCCCCCGGGTCTATTCTCATCATATCAATCTCCATCACTTTAATTTTGTTTTGCTTTTTACTTTGCCTTTTACTTTTCACTTTGCATCTCTATACCAAAAATACCAAAAATATTATATCTATCAGATCTCACTCTCGTAAGTGATCGTAAAGGGATTGACAACCCCTAATTGCGTTGGTTGCGAGTAGCTATTGTTTTGTGTAGGTACGAGGGACTTGAGCGTGGCCTCCTACTGGATTGATACCTTGGTTCTCAAAAACTGAGGGAAATACTTACGCTACTCTGCTGCATCATCCTTTCCTCTTCGGGGAAATCCAACACAAGCTCAAGAGGTAGCAAGAAGAATTTCTGGCGCCGTTGCCGGGGAGTGTACGCAAAAAGTCAACATACCAAGTACCCATCACAATCCCTATCTCTCGCATTACATTATTTGCCATTTGCCTCTCGTTTTCCTCTCCCCCACTTCACCCTTGCCGTTTTATTCGCCCTCTCTTTCCCAATCTCCTTCTCCTTCTCCGCCTCTCTGTTTCATTTGCTCTTGTTTGCCCGTGTGCTAGTTTGTTTTCTTGTCGTCATGGCTAGTCTCATATCTTCTCCGTTGTCTCCCGAAAATTGCCAAGCTTATGTATGTTCCTAAAAATAAGGGTGAATCATCTAGTAAGGAAACTGCGGATCTTAAATCTATAAGTATTCATCCCGATCCTTTTGCTATCATTAAGGAACCAATTGCTACAAATGAATTTTTCGATCTTGTGCCTAAAAGTTTGATAATCACTAGAAAGAAAGAAATTCCTAAGGGAAATAGATGCCTCATCGAAGAATTGCCTACCAAAGATGGCAATACCTAGATCTATCCTCGCTTTTAGCTAGGGGCGTTAAATGATAGCGCTTGTTGTGAGGCAACCCAATTTTATTTTTATTCCTTGCTTTTTGCTCCTGTTTAGTAATAAATAAATTATTTAGCCTATGTTTTGGTTGTGTTTTTTGTGTTTAATTAGTGTTTGTGCCAAGTAGAACCGTTGGGAAGACTTGGGGAAAGTCTTGTTAAACTTGCTGTAAAAAACAGAAACTTTAGCACTCACGAGGACTGCTGTCATTTTTATTTGAAGAGTGATATTTAGTTAATTCTTTTTTCATATGGTTAATAGATAAATTCCTCACGTCCAGCAATTTATTTTAGAATTTTGGGGGTTCCAGATATTGCGCTAGCTACATATTACTACAGACTGCTCTGTTCTTGACAGAATCTGTTTTTCGTGTGTTGTTTGCTTATTTTGATGAATCTATGGTTAGTAAAATAGTTTATAATCCATAGAGATATTGGAATACAGTAGGTTTAACACCAATATAAATAAATAATGAGTTCATTACAGTACCTTGAAGTGGTTTTTTGTTTTCTTTCACTAACGGAGCTCATGAGTTTTCTACTTTAAGTTTTGTGTTGTGAATTATTCAAGTTTTGGGTGAATTCTTGTGATGGATTATGGAACAAGGAGTGGCAAGAGCCTAAGCTTGGGGATTCCCATGGCACCCCCAAGATAATCCAAGGACACCAAAAAGTCAAAGCTTGGGGAATTCCCTGGAAGGCATCCCCTCTTTCGTCCACTTCCATCGGTAATTTACTTGGAGCTATATTTTTATTCACCAACATGATATGTGTTTTGCTTGGAGCGTCTTGTATTATTTGCGTCTTTGTGTTTTAGTATGCCACAATCATCCTTGCTGTATACACCTTTTGAGAGATCCATACATGAATTAAAATTTGATAGAATACTTTATGTGCTTCACTTATATCTTTTGAGCTATGTAGTTTTGCTCTATGTGCTTCACTTATATCTTTTGAGCGTTATAATTTTTGCTCTATGTGCTTCACTTATATCTTTTAGAGAATGGTGGTCGATTTGTTTTAAAGAAACTATTGATCTCTCATGCTTCACTTAAATTATTTTGAGAGTCTCTTAATAGCATGGTAATTTTCTTAATAATAATATGCTTGGTATTCAAGATTTGTGAAACTTTCTTTTGAGTGTGTTGAATACTAAGAAAAGATTGAAGCATGATAATTGTTTTGAGATACGGAGGTGATAATATTAAAGTCATGCTAGTTGAGTAGTTGTGAATTTAAAGAATACTTGTGTCGAAGTTTGTGATTCCTGTAGCATGCACGTATGGTGAACCGTTATGTGATGAAGTCGGAGCATGATTTATTTATTGATTGTCTTCCTTATGAGTGGCGGTCGGGTAAGAGCGATGCTCTTTTCCTACCAATCTATCCCCCTAGGAGCATGCGCGTAATACTTTGCTTTGATAACTTCTAGATTTTTGCAATAAGTATATGAGTTCTTTATGACTAATGTTGAGTCCATGGATTATACGCACTCTCACCCTTCCACCTTTGCTAGCCTCTCTAATACCGCGCACTTTTCGCTGGTATCATACACCTACCATATACCTTCCTCAAAACAGCCACCATACCTACCTTTCGAGATATATTGCCATGCAACTTTCCACCGTTCCGTTTATTATGACACACTCCATCATTGTCATATTGCATATCCCGGTACACTGCCGGAGGCATTCATATACAGTCATATTTTGTTCTAAGTATCGAGTTGTAATTGTTGAGTTGTAAGAAAAATAAAAGTGTGATGATCATCATTATTAGAGCATTGTCCCAGTGAGGAAAGGATGATGGAGACTATGATTCCCCCACAAGTCGGGATGAGCCTCCGGACGAAAAATAAATAAAAGAGGCCAAAGAAGCCCAAAAAAAGAGAAAGAAAAGAGGCCATAAAAAGGCCCAAATAAAAAAATGAGAGAAAAAGAGAGAAGGGACAATGTTACTATCCTTTTACCACACTCGTGCTTCAAAGTAGCACCATGATCTTCATAGAAGAGAGTCTCTCATGTTATCACTTTCATATACTAGTGGGAATTTTACATTATAGAACTTGGCTTGTATATTCCAATGATGGGCTTCCTCAAAATGCCCTAGGTCTTCGTGAGCAAGCAAGTTGGATGCACACCCACTTAGTTTCTTTTTGAGCTTTCATATACTTATAGCTCTAGTGCATCCGTTGCATGGCAATCCCTACTCACTCACATTGATATCTATTGATGGGCATCTCCATAGCCCGTTGATACGCCTAGTTGATGTGAGACTATCTTCTCCTTTTTGTCTTCTCCACAACTACCATTCTATTCCACCTATAGTGTTATATCCATGGCTCACGCTCATGTATTGCGTGAAGATTAAAAAAAGTTTTGAAAAAGTTAGAGTATGAAACAATTGCTTGGCTTGTCATTGGGGTTGTGCATGATTTAAATACTTTGTGTGGTGAAGATAGAGCATAGCCAGACTATATGATTTTGTAGGGATAACTTTCTTTGGCCATGATATTTTTAGAAGACATAATTGCTTTGTTAGTATGCTTGAAGTATTATTATTTTTATGTCAATATAAACTTTTGTCTTGAATCTTTCGAATCTGAATATTCATATCACAATTAAGAAGATTTTCATTGAAATTATGCCAAGTAGCACTCCGCATCAAAAATTCTCTTTTTATCATTTACCTACTCGAGGACAAGCAGGAATTAAGCTTGGGGATGCCTAATACGTCTGCAATGTAACTATAATTTTTGATTGCTCCATGCTATATTATCTACTATTTTGGACTATATTGGGCTTCATTTTCCACTTTTATATTATTTTTGGGACTAACCTATTAACCGGAGGCCCAGCCCAGAATTGTTGTTTTTGCCTATTTCAGTATTTCGTAGAAACAGAATATCAAAAGGAGTCCAAATGGAATAAAACCTTCGGGAATGTGATTTTCTCACCGAACGTGATCCAAGAGACTTGGACCCTACTCCAAGGAGTCAAAGATACGGTCATGAGGGTGGGGGCGCGCCCACCCCCTAGGACACGCCCCCTACCTCGTGGGCCCCTCGGTGCTCCACCGACGTACTCCTTCCTTCTATATATACCTACGTATCCCCAAACGATCGGAACAGGAGCCAAAAACCTAAGATCACCGACACAACTTTTTGTATCCACGAGATCCCATCTTGGGGCCTGTTCCGGAGCTCTGTCGGAGAGGGCCGTCATCACGGAGGGCTTCTACATCATCATAGCCTCTCCTATGAAGTGTGAGTAGTTTACCTCAGACCTTCGGGTCCATAGTTAGTAGCTAGATGGCTTCTTCTCTCTTTTTGGCTCTCAATACAAAGTTCTCCCCCTCTCTTGTGGAGATCTATTCGATGTAATCTTCTTTTGCGGTGTGTTTGTTGAGACCGATGAATTGTGGGTTTATGATCAAGTCTATCTATGAATAATATTTGAATCTTCTCTGAATTCTTTTATGTACGATTGGTTATCTTTGCAAGTCTATTCGAATTATCCATTTGGTTTGGCCAATTAGATTGGTAGTTCTTGCCATGGGAGAAGTGCTTAGCTTTGGGTTCGACCTTGCGATGTCCTTTCCCAGTGACAGAAGGGGAAGCAAGGCACGTATTGCATCGTTGCCATCGAGGATAACAAGATGGGGTTTATTTCATATTGCATGAATTTTGTCGGTGGGAACGACACCTATGGGATCACAAGAATCCCTACTGTAGTTAGCGGGGCGCGGGGTCGTGAGAAGAGCGGATTAAACAGATAGCACACGGTTCGTTTATCTAGGTTCGGGCCGCGAGGATGTGTAAAACCCTACTCCTGCTTTGGTGGATTGTATATCTGTGTTCTTGAGCTAGCTATGGGGCGTGAGGAGCTCCAAAAAGCCGAATCCCTCCTCTGGTCTCCTCGGGCCTCCTTTTATAGAAAAAAGGGTTGCCACAGTGGCACACAGGAGGTGGAAAGGGTACGGTGATGCGAGGTTATCCCTTGCATTACATGACAAGGCGCATTTAATGCGTCTTGCTTAGGTGTCCTTGCTTTATCAGGGACGGGGGAGAAACCTGTCTCGTCCGTCGCCGCTCTTTCTTGTGTCAACACGCGCCCTGGCCAGCGACGCCTGCGATGCCATGTAGGTAGGCAGGCAGCTGAGGTGGCGCAGTGGTGGGTCTTCACGAAGATCTGCATGCCACATGCAGGTGCCTGCCCAACTGGTTGGGTCGGTAGCTGCATGCATGCGGTGGTGGAGGTTTAGTCGGCGTGGGCCTGATGGTGGCCTTGCGGGTGTCCCTGGCAAGGGTCTTACCGAGGCGCCTGCTGTCATCCCCGGCAAGGCGCTTGCCGGGGGCCTTGTGGTCTTCCTCGGCTGGGATCCCGCCAAGGGTTGTCATCTCTTTAGTGCGTATCTGATCTTGAATGTCTTCACAAAGATCTGCATGCCGCCACGGGGATGTCTCCCAAATCCTTGCCCTTTGGGGGCAGTGGACTCAAGGGTGATTTGCTCCGTAGGCGCGGGACGAGTCGCCGCGGCAAGGGTCTTGCCAGGGCTGCTAGAACTGTCTCCCGTCAAGGATCTTGCCTGGGGAGTCCGCTTTGTCCCCTTTGTTCTTCGTGGTCTTGGCCTTGGCGTCGTTCTAGTTCTCTTGAGCTTCGGTCTTACCCTGGCTCATCTCCCTTGCCTTGCTTGGTGTGGTGGTATCCGCGGCTCAGACTGCCCGTGCACAGTTATAGGGGTACAAAAAGTGTACCCCTCTTTTTGTACACCGACAGGAGCCCCCAGGCTTGGGCCACACATAAGCGCAACGCGTTGTTGGGCTAGGCCAAAAAACGGTGCGCGGGCAGGCAGGGCGGTTTTTACCGCGGTAAGATTCTTCGTGCGCTGTGCTTCCCACGATTCCCGCGCGTGGCGCGGCGTGGGGAGGCGCGTGTGACGTGGGCGGGATGCGTGGGGTTGGTTCCCGCAGGCATGCATCATATCATAGTAAAGGGGCGGTTCGCGCCTTCCCCATAGACGGAGGGAGGCGTGGAGGTGCGACCCATTTACTGAATGGGGCTGAGGCACGGTCTTCAAGGCGTCCACTCCCCACGATCACGGGGTGGGGAGTGGTCGTCTCACCCGTCCCCTTGGTTCTGCACGTCCGCCACGTGTCTCCCATGTGCCTGGGGTGGCAAATGGTGGAGGCGGGAAACCGGGCCGTCGCTGGTTGGGGCGGCGGGTCGGTCCTGGCTCCCTGCGCCTTCCGTATCTTGATTGGCCGAGCGGGGCAGCCGAGCCCCAAACCCGATCCTTTATAAAGAGCGGGAGGGGGGATGGCGTCCCGCATTCTTTCATCTTCTTCTTCCTTCAGCTTCTGCTCGTCCCTTCCATCTGTCATGGAGAGAGGGAATCCCGGTCCTTCAACAGTGGCGGCGAGGGTCGCCGCTCGACAACGCGTCCCTCCTTCTCCTGCGCCTGCGGTGGCAGAGCCAGCCGCGAGGGGAAGGGGGAGGGGGGAGGCCGTGGGCGAGGCCGGGGCGCTCGGGGAAGAGGAGGACGGGGTGGAGCGGCGGCCTCGCCTCCACCAGCAGCTCCTCCTCCAATGGAGGGCCATCTTGGGGATGACCCTTGTGAGTTCTTTGTCAGGCTGCGCCGGCCGCCGAGCCGTCGCCTTCGTCTCCCGACTCCATTTGCGCGGGAGATGGAGCTGGATCTGTCGGAGTCATTGCGGCTGCACATGAGGGGCTGCGGGGTCAGTGGCACGCGGGTCCGCGTTGACTTCCCCGCCCCTCACATGATTTATCTTCGTCGGGGATGGAAGACGTTTGCTCATATCCACCACTTGACGGAGGTGCTCACTCTCCATTTTAAGCTGATGGAGGGTGGCCTTCTCTCCGTCAAAGTCTTCGGGCTCTTTGGGACCCGTGCAAGGTGCTGCGTGGAGAGCTCTTATGATAGTGAAGACTCCTCCTCGGGCGGGAGTGACGAGGAGGACAGCGGCAGCGACGACGAGGGTAGTAAGCGGCAGGATGATGGGTCCGACTAGGTGTCGGGTGTCGCCGGCTGCCTGAACTTCTCGGGGTCGTCTCCTTGGGCGGCTGGCGTTCGGAGGTTGCAGAAGAGGAAGAGGGCGGGTGGCAAGGCCGTCAAGTAGGAGTACGCGGGCACCGATGCCTTCGACGCTTGCTGACGTCCTGCCGCCTCGTCTTCGAGCTCTGCTTCCGACGCCGCCATCGCCATCCAGCCTTTGGACGGCCACCAAGATGTTCTCTTGGTGTCTTCTGCCACCCATAGCTCTCCTAGGCGCTCCTTTTGTCCCTTTCGCCTCCTTGACCTGCCTCCTGTGGAGAGGGACAAGAAAGGGATTATGGGCACCTTATCTCTTTTTAGTTTGTAAGCCTTCTGGCCTTTGTTGAATTTAAAACTTGTAATCCCATCATTCATGTTTTTCATTCCCTATGGACTGTACCTGAGTGGAATGTTTTTTAATGAAAAAGGGATGCTTGTCGGGTCATTTGTTTGCGGGTGGAACCCACGACAAGGAGTAAATCCTTGATATCTTCAAGATAAACATTTCTTTGCCCGGCAACAGGCCTTGCCGTCTCCCCACTTTGCTCGACCTTCCTCACGCCTTTGGCGGAGGCAGGGATGAGGCGGGGTCAGGCTCCTTGTTTCATCCTTTCACTGCCGCGACTATGACCAAACTTGGCCCCAAGAACGAGCCCTAGGGCCTAGAATTAGGGGAGCACGGTAGCTTCGGGGAAAATGAGGTTTCACATACCTCAGTCCATAATGGAATGCATGATAAGGGATGAAGAACTTATCTGAAGCTGCAGTCCCCGGTAACCCTGGTTCGCCGTGGGTGAATCTTTGCTCTTGCAGCCCCCGGCAATACTGGCTTGCCGGGGGCTAGATGCTGGACTGTTCCTCTTTTTTTTCTCCCCAAGTGGTTCGGCACGGATATCTGTGTGTCATGTGAACCAAAGAAGACAAAAGAAAGACAAAGAGACGCACACTCGACCTCTAAGCTAGGGGTTAGTCGCCGCTAAGCACTATCAACCCTAACCAAGGACGAGACTCGACCTAGCATGCATGCTATAACTTAGGGCGCCAATGCTTCATTTATTTATGCTCAGGGTCTGCGCCTAGCTTTGTACAAAGGGTTACATGCGTCATCGGCAAGGCTCGTACAAAAGGTGGCTTGACGGGGGGCCCGGCAAGCCGCGCCTCACGCGTAAAACTTGCGAAGATGCCCAATGTTCTAGGAGTTACTCACCAGAACGGCATCTTCGGTCTCCAGGAGGACTGCGCCGGGCCTGGTGTCACATCCCTAGCTTCTGATATTGCTCTAGCCTAGCTTCATGTGTGCATCATGTCTATATTTTTGAAACTTGAATTGAGGAATATTGGAAGCCTCAGAACCCTAAATAAAAGAGGGGCAAAAAACCCTAGAAATCTTATTCATTGCTCCAAATGGCTCTTCTTAAATGTTTGATAATTTTTGGTAAGGGTTCTGGTCCCAACCAAAATATTGAACATTTTTAAGGATTTATTTTTGGGACTTTGAATTTAAATCATAGCTATTTGAATTGGACTTATATCTACTGTTAAATAAATATAGGTCCAATAATTCTGAAAATATTTTGTGGAGCATTGTTTTAATTCTTTTAGCTCCTAAAAATATTGTCAGAAGCAAAATAAATTGAATTGGTTTCAAAACCAAATTCAAAACAAACCTGCAAAATAGAAAAACTGAAATAATTAGAAAAGGGAGAGAGAGTCTTACCTGGGCCCTTACCTGGCTGGCCCAGTGGACAGCCCAGCCCACTGGCCTGGTGCCAGTCGTCCTCTACCTCTGCCAATAGGCAGAGGAGGGAGACAGCGCACGCGCGCGCCGTGGCGCCACGCCACCTCCCTGCCTGCCTGCGTCCCTCGCCACCGCGACGCCTCGGGCCTTCTCTTCGGCGCCGCCTCGAACCCCTGGACCCCCTCACTCATCCCCTTCTCCTGCTCTCCCTCTCGCTCCGCACCTCGGGCCCGAACGGAGCCGCCGCCACCGACGCCGTTCGCCGTAGCCACCGTGCTCCTCGCTGCCACCCGAAGTACCCAGGAGATCCGCCTCGACCACCTCTTCCTCCTCGCTGAGAAGCGCACCGCGGGAGCCCCTACAATGTCGCCACGCCGGCTTCTTCAACCTCGGGACCGCCGGCCATCTCCGTCAAATTCGTCGGCTCCAGTGCCTCCCCGAGCTCCCCGAGGCCACCATCGCAACCCCTGTGAGCCACTCTTCCATTCCCCCTCCTCCTCGCGCTCGTTCCCGTACCCTAGCCGTCTTTCCGCCGGACCCGAGAGCTCGCCGCCGCCGTGCCTCGTCACCACCGTGGCTGGAGCCGTTGCAGCTCGAAGCCGAGCACAGCACCGCACTCAACACGTCTCCAGGAGCCCGTAGCCGCCACTAGCTTCCCCTCCCGTGCCCCCGAACGCCAACCCCGACCTCGCCCGAGCTCCGGCCGCCGCAAAAGAGCTCGCCGCCGGCAGCTCCGGCCACCCCAGCTGCTGTCACTTGCCTCTTTAGATGCGCCTTTCTCCCAGGAACCCGTAGGAGCAAACCGCACGTCAAATGGTGCTCCGTAGCGAGCGCACAGTGCACCTTCGCTGTCGGCCGTGGTCGTCGCCGGCGACACTCCGGCGACTGCCGACGTGGCACGCCTAATTAGCACTAATGACGCCTAAACACCCCCCCACAGCCGCTGACAGTGGGCCCCAGAGCCAAGTCAACCCTGGTCAGTGCGGGTTTGACCCAGGGTTAACCCCAGTGTCACTGACCAGTGGACCCCACTGGTCAGTTTGACCTGGGCTGCCCGTTGACTCGCTTACGTCATGCTGATGTAGTGCTGACGCAGTAAACTCATTTTCTGGAATTATTTTAATTCTAAATATTTAGGAAATTCCAGAAAATGCCTAAAACTTCTAAAAATCATAGAAAATTAACCGTAACTCCAAATTAAATAATTTATATATGAAAAATTATCAGAAAAATTCAAGGAATCCATCTGTACCATTTTCATGCATGTTAGAACAACTTATAGCTTTTGTTTAGCACAAATCAATTAAATGGCATTTGAATAATCACATATGGAGTTTGAATTTGAATTTTATATTCAAACCAACTTCATTTAATCTGTTGCTAGTTGCATTAGCTCAAAACACATTCATATTGCCATGTCATGAGCATGCATCATATTGTGCATTGCATTGATTGTGTTCCCTTCTGTGTTGCCGGTATTGTCCCCTCTCGATAGACGCGATACCGATGATGTGATCGTTGACACTGATGAAGACTCAATGTTATCTTCAGAAGTGCCAGGCAAGCAAAACCCCCTTGTTCATTCCGATAAAATCCCACTCTCTCGCTCCTGCTCTCTTTTACTGCATTAGGACAACAACGACATATTTGATACTTGCTGCGGTAGCTGAACCCTTTATCCTTTGCATGACCTGTCATTGCCACAGTAAATAGATGAAACCCACTAGCATGAGTAGGAGTTGTTTGAGCCCTGTTGTGCCTACTCATTCATGCTTGTTTGTCATGCCTGCTACTGCTTAGAGTTGAGTCAGGTCTGATTCATCGGGGATGAATCAGAGGCGTGTGAACATGTCCTACTGTGTGTGAGCTAAGTGTGTGAACACGATTTGGTAAAGGTAGCGGTGAGAGGCCATGTAGGAGTACATGGTGGGTTGTCTCATTGCAGACGTCCTCAGGAACTGAGTTCTGTGTTTGTGATCCATGAACAGCTACTACCACACATTGGGTTCCGGTAACTCGACCCCTCTCGACTTATTAATCAACATGGTCTCTGTCCAGGAGTTGCAACTAGTTTCTGGTGTTTGTAGGTAGTGTTAGTAGTCTACCAAGTGGCACCCGGTACAGGTGGGCTTGGGACAGACTAGGCACAGTGGCACGGTGTACCAAGTGGCACCCGGTTGGTGGGCTTGGGAACCCTGCACACATCGTTTGGGGCCGTGAGCGACACCCCGGCCGGATCTCCTTGCGGATGGAACCCGAATAGGCGATAAACCTGGACTAGAGACTTGTTCGGTTAGTCAGGTCATGGCCGACTCCCTCGCCCGGCTTCCGCTTGAAGGTTGCCGAGGTACATGACGTGTACAGGGCGATAAGTGGCGAAAGCGTGTGTGAAGAAGTACACCCCTGCAGGGTTATCATTATCTATTCGAATAGCCGGATTCCTCGGATATGGAAACTTGGACCCCTTGCATAGTTCATAGACAAGTGAAAGTGGATACTCTAAAATACGCAAGATAAGCGTGAGTGCTATGGATGGCGTTCTCGTAGGGAGACGGGAGCGGATCCATAGTGGTGTATTGATATGGTGAATATGTGGACTCGTGTGCGCCACCTCAAAAGAGTTACATTGCAGTCGTAGTTCAGGATAGCCACTGAGTCAAAGCTGGCTTGCTGCAGTCAAACTCCACCATCCCCTTTGTTGATAATGATGCATATGTAGATAGTTCTGATGTAAGACTTGCTGGGTATATTTGTACTCACGTTTGCCTATTTTATGTTTTTGCAGAGAGACTTCGGTCTCGCTAGTAGTTCCACGTGGACTTCGACGTTTAGCTTGTTACCTCAGCTACGATCTTGTGCCCCGGCAGGATCTGATAGATAGTCAGGCTTCTCAGCCTTTTTCATTTGTAGATGTCTGTACTCAGACATGATAGCTTCCGCTTGTGCTTTGACTTGTATGCTCTGATTGTTGGGTCATGAGACCCATGTTTGTAATGTCTCGCTCCTCGGAGCCTATTGAATAAACTACTTGAGTCGTAGAGTCATTTTGTGATGCCATGTTGTATTGCACATATCGAGCATATTGTGTGTATGTTATTGAAATGCTTGGTATGTGTGGGATCTGACTATCTAGTTGTTTATCTTTAGTAGCCTCTCTTACCGGGAAATGTCTCCTAGTGTTACCGCTGAGCCATGGTAGCTTGCTACTGCTCTGGAACACTTAGGCTGGCCGGCATGTGTCCTTCTTTGTTCCTGTGTCTGTCCCTTCGGGGAAATGTCACGCTTTGAGTACCGGAGTCCTGTTAGCCCGCTACAGCCCGGTTTACCGGAGTCCTGCTAGCCCAGTGCTACAGCCCGGACCCACTTGCTGATGACCGACACGTTCGAAGCTGGGTCATGAATGCCTGTCCCTGTAAGTCTGTGCCACTTTGGGTTTACGACTAGTCATGTCAGCCCGGGATCCTTATCATATGGATGCTAGCGACACTATCATATACGTGAGCCAAAAGGCGCAAACGGTCCCGGGCAAAGGTAAGGCGACACCCGTGGGGATACCGTGCGTGAGGCCGCAAAGTGATATGAGGTGTTACCGGCTAGATCGATGTGACATCGAGTCGGGGTCCTGACACCTGGTGACTCGTATTACCCGATAAGGGCCTTCCCACTTTGGCGTCAACTTGTTGGAATTCTTGGCCGATTGAACGCGCCGAAGAACAAGGTCGCCTTCCTCAAAGCTTCGGGCATGAACCTTGCGGCTATGGTAGCGGTGCAAGGCTTGCTGGTAGCGCGCTGCTCTCGCAGCCGCCCGAAGACAATCTTCCTCAAGGAGCGTTGCGTCATCTTGCCGCAATTCCTCTTGCTCAAGCTGTACTCGAGGTGACCTGTATATGAGTTCCATGGGGAGAACTGCTTCTGCCCCGTATACCAGGGCAAAGGGTGTCTGGCCGGTGGCTCGATTTGCTGTCGTTCTGATTGACCAAAGAACCGCCGGCAATTCATCAATCCAGTGCTTTCCACTCTTGTGCAGCCTGTCAAAGGTCTTTGTCCTCAGGCCTTGCAGTATTTCAGCATTTGCCCTCTCAGCTTGATCATTGCTTCATGGGTGAGCAACGGAAGCGAAACAGACCTTGCTGCCGAGGTCTTGAATATATTGCATGAAGGTGTGGCTTGTGAACTGCGTGCCGTTGTCGGTGATAACCCTATTGGGTACACCAAAACGGCACACCGGTCCTTTGAAGAACTTGACGGCTGACTGTGCTATGACCTTCCTCACTGCTTCCACTTCTGGCCACTTTGTGAACTTGTCGATTGCAACGTACAAGTACTCAAAGCCCCCGACAGCGCGGGGGAAAGGGCCTAGTATGTCGACCCCCAGACCAAGAAAGGCCAGGAGAGATGAATGGTTTGAAGGGCTTGAGCTGGCTGATGAAGCCTCTTTGAATGGAACTGACACGCTTCACACCTGGTGACTAGTGTCGTCACATCCTGGAGGGCGGTGGGCCAGAAGAAGCCTTGCCGAAACGCTTTGCCGGCAAGGGCCCTTGACCCGATGTGGGATCCATATATTCCTCCATGTATCTCCGCCAACAGCCCCAGTCCTTCCTCTCGAGGGATACACTTCAATTTGACGCCATTCGGCCTCTTTCTGTACAGGACGTCATCGACGAACTGGTACATAGTAGAGCGACGGGCTACTTTTTCCGCTTCTTCCTGCTCCTCAGGAAGTTCCCCTGTTTGGAGGAATCGGTCGGTATGTTGTGCCCACGCTGGAGCCTGGGCTCGACGGCGAGGACTAAAGGCATTTCCTCCGCTATCAGAGCAGATGTCTCCATGGCAAGAGCTTCATGCTCTGCCGGAGCTAGCCGTCCCGCGGCGGGCTCAGCGTCTCCGGCAACATCCTTGCCGGCGGCTTCGGGAGCTCGGCGGGAAAGTACTTGCCGGGCCCTGATTTTCTCCTCTTGTTCTGCTCTGTTGATGGATCAACGGATGGCTGAGTTAGCCGAAGCACAAAGGTACCTGGTTCCACAGGTAGCTTGAGGGCAGCGCGTTTTGACACGTAATCGATGATATCATTCTCCGCTCGGGGAACGTATTCTGCCTGTATACCGTCAAAATGCTCTACCAGCTTTCTCACTTCATCGACATAGGCCTTCATCAACAGGCTCTGGTAATCCCTGTTGACTTGCTTGAAGACAAGTTGCGAGTCGCCTCTGACGACGAGTTTCTTGATTTCGAGGTCCGCCGCGATCCTAAGACCGGCAAGCAGCCCTTCGTACTCAGTCGTATTTTTTGTTGACACCTCCCTGGGAAAGTGCATCTGGATCTCGTACTTGAGGTGCTCTCCGGTGGGTGCGACAAGCAGTACGCCAGCCCTGGCGCCCTGTAAGGAGAAAGATCCATCAAAGTACATGATCCAGTTGCAACTTGCCTCCTTGCCGGAGAGAGAAGTCTCTTGGGTTTCTTCGTCAGGCGTCGCGGTCCATTCTGCAACGAACTCCGCCAGGACTCGGCTTTGAATCGTCGAGGTACTCTCAAACTTGAGGCCAAAGCTGGACAGTTCCAGTGCCCACTCTACGATCCTTCCCGTTGCGTCTGGATTGTGCAATATCCGTCGCAGAGGGAGGCGAGTGACGACAGTGATTTCGTGCCCCTGGAAGTAGTGACTCAGCCTCCTCGAGGCCATAAGAAGGCCGAAGAGTAGTTTCTGCACACCGGAGTACCTCGATCTAGCCCCCTGCAGGAGGGAACTAACAAAGTAGACCGGGTGCTGCATCATTTTCTTCTTTGGCGGCACTTCAATTGGCTGCGTCGTCTCGGCATCGGTGGCATCGGGCTCCGTCGCTGCTATTACCTCATCATCAATTTCTCTCTGCGCCACTAGTGCGGCGCTGACCACCTGGTTCGTTGCCGCCAGGTATAGCGGCAATGGTTCCTGTGGCCTAGGCGCAACTAGTATTGGCGCGGAGGAGAGGTACCTCTTCAAATCTTGCAATGCTGCTTCGGCTTCTGGCGTCCACTCCATCGGGCCCGCCTTTATCAAAATTTTGAAAAAGGGAAGGGCGCGCTCGGTGGACTTGGAAATGAACCTGCTCATGGCGGCAATGCAACCAGCAAGCCGATGCACATCCTTGACTCGCTTGGGCGCTTCAATCTGCTCTATAGGTTTTATCTTGTCCGGATTGGCCTCTATCCCATGCTGTGACACAAAGAACCCGAGAAGCTTGCCAGACGACACGTCAAAGACGCACTTCTTAGGGTTCAACTTGAGATTGATCTTGCGTAGGTTTTCAAATCTTTCTTGTAAATCTGATATGAGGGTTGCCCTGTTCTTGGTTTTGACCACTATATCATTCATATAAGCTTCCATATTTCTATGGAGCTGGGGTTCAAAACCAATCTGGACCGCCCTTGCAAATGTTGAACCAGCACTCTTCAACCCGAAAGGCATCCGTATAAAGCAATACGTACCACATGGGGTGATGAATGCCGTTTTCTCTTCATCTTCCCTTGTCATGAAGATCTGGTGGTAGTCGGAGTAGGCATCAAGGAATGACAACAGATCACACCCAGCTGTGGAGTCAACAATCTGGTCGATGCACGGCAATGGGAAGGGGTCCTTGGGACAAGCCTTATAAATATCTGGGTAATCAATACACAGCCTCCACTTCCCATTTGCCTTGCGCACTACCACCGGATTGGCCAACCACGTTGGATGGAGCACTCCTCCTACCAAACCCACTGCTTCCAGTTTCCGGATCTCCTCTATGATGAACTCTTGTCGTTCCAAAGCTTGCTTTCTGACATTCTGCTTGACGGGCAGTTTAGATCACTTCCAAAAGTCACAGGCAACGTGACCTTTCCCTTTGGTTGACTTCTTCCCGGGTTGACCCCCTGAAACATGCCCGTCTCTTCGAGGTCTTCATCAGGAATCTGCAATTTCTCGATCACGGCAGGCGAGATTAAGTTCAGACCGGCCCCGCCATCGACTAGCATCTTTGTCACCTTGAGGTTGTGTATTGTTGGTGAAACCAACAATGGCAAGCACCCGACTGCAGTAGTGAAATCAGGGTGATCCTCGGTGTCAAAAATGATAGGTGTGCTGGACCACTTCAGTGGCCTTTGGGCATCAAACGACGGTTCCGCCACTGTAATCTCACGCGCCCACTGCTTAAGCTGGTGGTGAGAGGTATGCAGCGAGGCACCGCCATCGACGCACATGGCCTCTGTAGCTTTCTGAAATTCTTGGTCACCAGACTCATCATCCTCTTCGTGATCATCGTCTTCTGGATTTTTGTCACGGCCCCGGGCGGGCCTCTCCCGCTGTTTATCTTTGCCGTGACGGCCAGGCCTTGCCAGACCCCTCAGCACCGTCCTAGCCTTTCTCCTTATCCCGCCTCTCATATTCAGCCATCTGCTTCTCAGCAAGGAGGTCAACCTGTTGGCAGTTCTGGAGATCATGGCCTTTGGTGCGATGGATCTTGCAGTATTGCTTGTTGGAGTTTCCTGGCTTCTCGGCAGCCGCCAACGCCCGGCAGGCGACACATCCGGCAATTTCCTTGCCGGGGTCATCTGCCTTGGTTTTCTTGGCGGAGCCAGCATCGTCAGATCCCTCGACGGCAAGCATAGCTTTACCTTTGCGCTTCCTATTGCGCCTTTCTTTGCCGGGGCAGCAGTATCCTCATCTGAGGAGTCGATTTCCACGCCGGCATCTTCGCTGGGGTACATCCTTCCCTCTTTAGCTCGGGCACATCTGTCAGCAAGAACATAGAGTTCTGCCACATCTTTCACCTTGTTCATTGCCAGTTCTTCGCGCATCTTGCGGTTATGCATGTTCTGATGGAACGCGCTGATGATGGCAGCAGGGTGAACATCAGGGATATTGTACCGTACCCAGCTGAACCTCTGTATATACTTGCGCAGACTCTCGCCTCCCTTCTGGGGAATGACATGCAGGTCGCTTGCTTGGCCATGGGCTTGGTGACCTCCAGTAAAGGCGCCCACAAACTCATGGCACAAATCCGACCAGGAGGAAATAGAGTCTACCGGCAAGTGCATCAACCACGACATGGCGTTGGGTTTAAGAGCCAATGGAAAGTAATTCGCAAGCACCTTATCATCGCGGGCTCCGGTGGCTTGCATCGCGATGGTGTAGATGCTGAGGAACTCAGACGGGTGAGTCTTGCCGTTGTACTTTTCGCCAACGTTAGGTTTGAAGGTGCGGTGAGTTGGCCACTAGAACTCCCGCAGCTCACTGGTAAAAGCCAGACATCCTACATCGTAAGGTAGGCCTCCAGGGCTCTCCGGGGCCGGGTGGTTCATAGCAGGCCCTGCTCGCTTGACTGACTAGTGGCGCGCTCTGCGCCGGTGCTCGATAGTGGTTCGAGCGTCTTCATGGGCTTGTTCCCGAAGAACTTGGTGCTGATCACAGTGGGTCCGCAGGTCAGACAATGCTATGGAGATGTCGTCGCCCGCGACGTCACGACGAGTCGGCGTCCGCGGTACCGGATGGGGAAGAGGTGAATGCACCGTGGTCGTGGCGCCGCCGGCTTTTCCGCCACTGGTCCGCGGGACTCCATCGAAGCGTCGACCCGGGGGCCCCACCGGACTTGGTTCGTCTTTGTTGGCCACCGCAACAAGGCTCCGGGTAGTGGCTCTCCAATCGTCAAGTTTCCCCGTAGTGGGAGGAAAGTCGAGGAGCAACTGCGTGCACGCCAGGGCCTCTACTGGCGTCGGTGGCGGCGAAACCTACACGGATCGCGACGCGCTTCGACTTCTGACCATGTCAGAAGGAGCTCTATCACGACCCCGCGGTCGCATGCCGTTTTCACCAGCGCCTCGGCGGCAGGTCTTCTACGTCTCGGGAGTGGCGCTCGGGGCTCTTCCCGCGGCAACACCCGGGATCTTCGGTGTGATTACGCCGTTCGTCGCGCGCTGCCTGGGAGGAGTGCGCTGTTGGCGCCGGCGTGGGAGTCTTGGAGGCCCTTGCGTCCCCTTCTGGAGGGGCGGCGATGACCTTGGAAGGCCCCGCTCCACCTGCGAAGGGCTTGGCTTCGCCTTTGGATTTGGCGACGTGTGGCCCATTACCAGGCGCACAAACATCGCCGCCTCCCAAACTCCGGTTGCTGGGATGGTGTTGATGTTCGCGAGCAGCGCCCCGGGTCCTTTCTACGACCGGTCCGCTGCTCGCCCGCGTCGGGATAGGCTGCCCGGCTTCTGACTTGCCAACCGCCACCATCATCTTTTTCTTGGGCGCCATGATGATGAAGAAGCGCCGAACTAAGTGCTAAAGCCGATTCTCACAACTGTGCCCCCTACCTGGCGCGCCAAAGATGTCGGTGGGAACGACACCTATGGGATCACAAGAATCCCTACTGTGGTTAGTGGGGGGCGGGGTCGTGAGAAGAGAGGATCAAACAGATATCACATGGTTCGTTTATCCAGGTTCGGGCCACAAGGATGTGTAAAACCCTACTCCTGCTTTGGTGGATTGTATATTTGTGTTCTTGAGTTAGCTATGGGGCGTGAGGAGCTCCAAAAAGCCGAATCCCTCCTCTGGTCGCCTAGGGCCTCCTTTTATAGAAAAAGGGGTTGCCACAGTGGCACATAGGAGGTGGAAAGGGTACAATGATGCGAGGTTATCCCTCGCATTACATGATAAGGCGCATTTAATGCGTCTTGCTTAGGTGTCCTTGCTTTATCGGGGATGGGGAAGAAACATGTCTCGTCCGTCGCCGCTCTTTCTTGTGTCGACACGCGCCCTGGCCAGCAACGCCTGTGATGCCATGTAGGTAGGAAGGCAGCTGAGGTGGCGCAGTGGTGATTCTTCACGAAGATCTGCATGCCGCCACACAGGTGCTTGCCCAGCTGGTTGGGTCGGCAGCTGCATGCATGCGGTGGTGGAGGTTTAGTCAGCGTGGGCCTGATGGTGGCCCTACGGGTGTCCTCGGCAAGGGCCTTGCCGGGGCCCCGGCAAGGGTCTTGCCGAGGCGCCTGCTGTCATCCCCGGCAAGGCGCTTACCAGGGGCCTTGTGGTCTTCCTCGGCTGGGATCCCACCAAGGGTTGTCATCTCCTTAGTGCGTATCTGATCTTGAATGTCTTCACAAAGATCTGCATGCCGCCACGGGGATGTCTCCCGAATCCTTGCCCTTTGGGGGCAGTGGACTCAAGGGTGATTTGCTCCGTAGGCGCGGGACGAGTCGTCGAGGCAAGGGTCTTGTCGGGGCTGCTAGAACTATCTCCTGGCAAGGATCTTGCCGGGGGAGTCTGCTTCGTCCCCTTTGTTCTTCGTGGTCTTGGCCTTGGCGTCGTTCTAGTTCTCTTGAGCTTCGGTCTTACCCTGGCTCACCTCCCTTGCCTTGCTTGGTGTGGTGGTATCCGCGGATCAGACTGCCCGTGCACAGTTATAGGGGTACAAAAAGTGTACCCCTCTTTTTGTACACCGACAAATTTATCTCTCTACATCATGTCATCTTGCTTAAAGCGTTACTCTGTTTTTAACTTAATACTCTAGATGCATGTTGGATAGCGGTTGATGAGTGGAGGAATAGTAGTAGATGCAGAATCATTTCGGTCTACTTGTCACGGACGTGATGCCTATATACATGATCATGCCTAGATATTCTCATAACTATGCTCAATTCTATCAATTGCTCAATGGTAATTTGTTCACCCACCGTAGAATATTTATGCTCTTGCGAGAAGCCACTAGTGAAACCTATGGCCCCCGGGTCTATTCTAATCATATCAATCTCCATCACTTTAACTTTGTTTTGCTTTTTATTTTGCCTTTTACTTTTCACTTTGCATCTCTATACCAAAAATATTATATCTATCAGATCTCACTCTCGTAAGTGACCGTGAAGGGATTGACAACCCCTAATCGCGTTGGTTGCGAGTAGCTATCGTTTTGTGCAGGTACGAGGGACTTGAGCGTGGCCTCCTACTAGATTGATACCTTGGTTCTCAAAAACTGAGGGAAATACTTATGCTACTCTAATGCATCATCCTTTCCTCTTCGGGGAAATCC